>NC_042615.1:111882138-112182138 GCF_901001135.1 Rhinatrema bivittatum | reverse complement strand
TGGGAGGTCCAGGGATGACAGCGGCCTCCAGGCCACGAGGTAAGTGCCTGCTCACGGCTGGGCCCGCGAGCAGGAGTGCAACATTTAATCTGTAAGTTAATTGTGGCCAAACAGTATGGATGGTTTTCAGCTTTGTCCACATATGATTATCATCTGCACTTTAGGTCTGGATTGAATAATATTGCTGCAGATGTCCTGTCTCATCTCCCTCATTCTTTGAATAACCAGAAAAACTCTGATCCAAGTTACAGCAATTGAAGTTAAAGAAGTGCGGCAGTAGATACAGCTCTTGGAAACATCCACCACAGCTAACCTTGATGTTCTGCCAGAAGCTGTTCCTGATGTCTGTGTGACATTCAATGCTTTGAAAAGTTCAATACTTCCTCATATTGAGTCATAATGAGTTTCAGTATGCCTAGAGAACAGATTCTAGTCTAAAGAACATTATTTATGCTATGGAAAGGGTTAAACACAAGTTTATCATAACTTGGAATAATCCTGATGATTCTTTCATCAAGAAATAATGGAAGCTTGCTATGAGAAATGGATTATTGCAGGAGTGGACAAGTCCGGTCCTCGAGGGCTGCAAACCAGTCGGGTTTTCAGGACACCCCTAATGAATATGCATGAAATAGATTTGCATACAACTGAGGCAGTGTGTATGCAGGTCTCTCTCATGCATATTCATTAAGGATATCCTGAAAACCCGACTGGTTTGCAGCCCTCGAGGACCGGAATTGCCCACCCCTGGATTATTGTATCATATCACCATGGTACAAACCCCAATGATTGAGAAAAGTATTACAGTAAGTGTCTGGAAAATTAGTACTAACAGCTTTTGATGATGAAATGGGACATCTAGGAGTAGTTAAGGATTTAGAGGTGATAAGGCAAAACTTTACTGGTCAAGAATTGCCATGATATGAATCAAAAAGTCACAGTATCATCACCCACAAATCAGAGAATCAGATGCTGACAACAATGTTGTGATTTCTGGAAAAGTCAGAGAAACAGCACATAGAGAGACAAGATCTGGGACCATCTAGACTGAAGGATGGATGGACTGATTTCTCTGTTCATCCAAGCTGTTTGAGAAGTGCCTACAGTAAAGAAGGACAGAGAAGACAGACCTTGATTCTAGTCAGAAATTGGATATATCTGTTCCATAGTCAAGCAGAAAAATCTCCCTGGTTGTGTGCACTGTGATTGTGCTTCTGGAAGAAATATGTCAGCAGGAGACACCACTTATTGAAGTCTGGCATTAAGTTTTGAGTGAGAGCGGCTTGTTTCTGTATGTTCTAAGAAGAGGAGAGGGTATCAGCCTACTTAAAAGCTTATGCCCTAGTCATTGTTTGTTTGAGTAGTCAGAGAGAAGGGAGACCAGCATCTTGAAAGGAGGCAGTTTCTAGGACCAGACCAGAGGATCAAATGGAAAAATGATGGAAGTGAATGAGTGAAATGATCAACTTTCCAGATGACAAAAATATTCAAAGTAAGAACATAAGAACATAAGAAATTGCCATGCTGGGTCAGACCAAGGTTCCATCAAGTCCAGCATCCTGTTTCCAACAGAGGCCAAAACCAGGCCACAAGAACCTGGCAATTACCCAAACACTAAGAAGATCCCATGCTACTGATGCAATTAATAGCAGTGGCTATTCCCTAAGTAAAATTGATTAATAGCCATTAATGGAATTCTCCTCCAAGAACTTATCCAAACCTTTTTTGAACCCAGCTACACTAACTGCACTAACCACATCCTCTGGCAACAAATTCCAGAGCTTTATTGTGCGTTGAGTGAAAAAGAATTTTCTCCGATTAGTCTTAAATGCACTACTTGCTAACTTCATGGAATGCCCCCTAGTCCTTCTATTATTCGAAAGTGAAAATAACTGAGTCACATCTACTCATTCAAGACCTCTATCATATCCCCCCTCAGCCGTCTCTTCTCCAAGCTGAACAGCCCTGAACAGCCCTAACCTCTTCAGCCTTTCCTCATAGGGAAGCTGTTCCATCCCCTTTATCATTTTGGTTGCCCTTCTCTGTATCTTCTCCATCACAACTATATAATTAAAACACAAGCAAACTGTAAGGAACTATAGAATAAACTTGTCAGACTAGAAAACTGTGCATCAAAATGGCAGATGAAATGTAAGAAAAACAAGTGTAAAGTGAAGCACATAGGGTAAAATAATCCTAAACCTAGGTACAAAATAAACAATTAGGAGCTAACATCCAGGAAAAGGATCTTGGTGTCACTATGGAAAATACTTTAAAATCCTCAGGTTAGTGTGCTGCAACAGTTAAAACAGCAAATACAATGTTAGAAATTATTTGGAAAGGTATAGAGAACAAAATGGATAATATCATAATGCCTCTGAATAGATCTTTGGGATGACCATACCTTGAGTACTGCACTCAGTTCTCATTGCTCCAATCTCAAAAAAGATATAGTGGAACTAGATAAGGTACAGTGAAGGGCAAAAAAAAATGATAAAGGAGATGGAACATCATCCTTATGAAGCAAGGCTAAAAAGTTAGGATAGTTCAGCTTGAAGAAAAGATGACTGAAAGAGGAAATGATAGAGCTTTATGAAATTATGATGATGTGGAACATGTAAATGGGGAATGGTTATATATTTCTTGATCTGTAGCCTGCACAATTCAACGAACTTGGTGGGTAACAGTTCACATACATGATAACTACATAAAATAAAAAAAATAAAATTAATGGGAATTAAAAATAATTTTTACATAATTATGATCACATTTATTTATTTATTTATTTATAATTTTTTATATACCGCCGCTCATCAAAGATATCACGTCGGTGTACAATGAACAGGAACTTACGCCGGAGCGTTATACATTTAACAGATTATACATTTAACAGGTTATATATTCAACAAGTTATATATTAAACGAAAGTATGTATATAAATATTTAAATATAATACAAGTAGAATCTATTAAAAACACAGAACTATACTTTAGGGGTATATTAGTTGAGGTAAGTTAAACAGAACTAGGGAGCAAAGGGATTCTAGTAAATTGGGGCTGAGGTAAGGGAAAAGGGTTAGGAGGAGATGTAGCAACGGGATTCTAGTAAATTGGGGCTGAGGTAAGGGAAGGGGGTTAAGAGGAGATGTAGTTCTACATTAGATGTAGTAAGAGGGGGGAGAAAGCATTTCAAATGTAGTTAATAGCAATTGTAAAGAGAGGTATTTACAGTAGGAACAGAGGTAGGAGAGTTAGAGATGGTGTTTAGACAGGGGGAGACGGGTAGAGAAGGCAGTGAGAATATGGGAGAGGATCAACATATATATTTCAAGTATAGGCATGTGTGAATAACCATGTCTTGAGTTTTTGCTTGAATGTTTTGGGAGATGGCTCAAGGCGCAGTTCAGTGGGTATAGTATTCCATAACAAAGGGCCAGCAAAAGAGAACGCTCGTGCTTTGGTGGAAACATGGTTATATAGTTTAGGTGAAGGGGTTTGTAATGTGGCGAGGTATTGATTTCTGGTGGGTTTAATAGAAGATTGAAGTTGTATTGATTTATTAAACCATTTCATTTCAGGGTTGTGGAGGGCTTTATGGATAAGTGTTAGAGTCTTGTAGTGTATGCGGGATTGAATGGGGAGCCAGTGTAATTCCTTCAAAACTGGCGTAATATGTTCCTTTGAGTTTGTGTTAGTAAGGATACGGGCTGCAGTATTTTGCAGGATTTGTAAGGGGCGGATGGCATTTTTAGGTAGGCCTAACTAAAAACATCAACATTATAAAATCAGTAGATTAAAAACAAACTCACCATAAAAATAACTGACGTCTCATTCTGAAATGCCTGCTTAAAATAAAAAGCTGTTACTTGTTTCCTGGATGAGGTGTAGCACTAAATATTGCAAATCTCATCTGTAAGATTATTGGATCTGCTACTTAAAATATTCTTTCTCTGGTCTCTGCAAAGTATGCCTGTCTGGCTGATGGGATATCCAATAAATTACAACAAGTTGACTTCAAGCTATGCTGAGGTTTGTAAATTTTGATTAGTGAATTTATGCATAAAGGAATATCCCTACTTAATGCGCGATGAATTAGTGTCACAATTTTGAACTGGATCCTCCACTGTATGGGGAGCCAATGTAAGGGGGTGCAGTACTGGTGTGATATGATTGAATAATCTTGCTCGTGTTAACAGTCTTGCTACAGCATTTTGCACTGTTTGTACACCTTAAAAGGCTGGAGTCAGCATGCTAACTTCTACAGCCCAGAGGATTTTGCTTGGCCAGTCCTCACAGATTCCTCATTACACCAGGAAGTAATCTGAGTGTGTCATGGAATGACAAATTTCAGAGATGCAAGATGGTCAACTGCTTGAGATAGTGCGTTGTGCCACTGGGCAATTAATTCAATAGTGCTATTTTGTGTTGGTATGATAAGATTGGGTAGCACAAGTTCTTTTAATTTTTCACTATTAACATATATGAGGTTTTTACACTAGGAATATAACATAGCATATACTCCAAACAGTAGAGGTAAATAACATTTCATATGTTTGGTTCATTTCAGGATTGATTGGTTTTAGTTATATGACATTTTTCTAAGCAATTAGCAGACCTCCTCCCCTCCTAGTCCCTGAGCATGTGTGTGACATTAGCTGATAACCTAGGGGGACAGAGTTGATTCACAATTACGCAGTCAGTTTTGTATAACCACATTTCAGTAATATAAAAACTAACTCATGGCTATTTTCCCTTTTACCAATCTGGCATTCAATAGTATCATTGAAAGATGGTTGCAAATTATCATTACTGGGCTAAATAGATTACCATGTGACAACAGCCGAAAATCATGAGCATGTCTACCTAACACATCATAATGACCTTACCCTTGAATTACTGTGATTTTTTTTCACTTCTGCTGATAAACATGTTAAAATATAATAGGACAGCAAAACACAACTTTACCTGTTAGTAGTCTTACAGACAGCCTAGCCAAGCAGTCCTGGTCTCAGTCCCGCCAGGCATGCACAAAGGAGTGTGCTCCTTTGTTTGTGTTCCTTCATGCATGCATGCCTGGGTGCGTTGCGCCAATCATGCTTCCACGACTCTTCTATCCTCCAACTGGAGAGGTAGGAGCAGGTCACAGTCCAGCATTGGGAAAAGCGGCAGATAGATCTGCAGACTCAAAAGCAACAGGACCCAAAAGGTGGACATGGGATCATAGACTAAGCAGCAGACAGGGGAGCTTGGGTCATGCCATTCACGCTTCCTCAACTCTTCACTCCCGCATTCGGTGATATGATTTGAAAGTCAGGAGTAAGTCACAGTCCAGCATCAGGGAATGTGGCAGATGGATCTGCATGCTCGGCAGTAACAGAACCTGCAAGCTGGACATCAGCAGAAGTAAAAACTGTAGAAAGAATTTCTTCACTCAGTACACAATTAAGCTATGGAATTTGTTGCCGGAGGATGAGGTTAAGGTAAATAGCATAGCTATTTCCTGACTGGAAACTCCATAATCATTGGCCAGAAAGACTTTAGGAAAGCTATCACTTATCCCTGGGACTGTACAACAAGAAAATATGTACTGTTTGGGATTTGCTGGGTATTGCCTAGAGATCCAGACTGGCCACTGTTATTGACAGGCTGCTGTGCTTGATGGATTCTTGGTCTGACCCAGCATGGCATTTCTTATGTTCTTAAGCTCTTGGAGGAAAACAGACTGCTGTGAAACTCAGAGCTTACAATGCATGTAAAATCTACTTGGATTGAGTTAGGGATGTTTATCTAAATCCTGACTAAGGGCTGAATTTATACTGTGTATTAAGTAAGATCTTTAGTGCACCAATTCTGCTCTTTATGGTCAAGTCCCAGTATGTTGTGAAATTTCCCTGTGAATTATAGTTGTCACTTTTACGTTCTTAAACCCAGACATGTCTAAAGCCAGTCATCAAAATCAAAGCTGCAGTGATATAACTATCCTAAGGATTTTGTGAATATGTTTTTGACCTTGTAAAGCAGGAAGGTAATACCATGGTTGCATGCAATGGGTTATTCAATGGTTCATATACACAGGGATTCTAACATTCCTTCAGAACTTACTGAAGGATGAAATCAACTCAACATGTTACCCCTCCCCCTAGTAATTTGGATTGGGATAGAGGGAGGCCAGCAGGAGTAATATATAACTTCTCTAGTGAGTGCATACTATTTGACCTCACCCTGGTGCAGTCCCTCCCCCTGCAATCCTTACTCTTCTCTTTCAGGCTCCCCTTCCGTTTCCCCCAACTCTCTCTGCCACCACCCCTCAAATCCTCTATTCTCCTCCACGGCCTCGATGGGGGGCTAAAGATACTTACTCCCACCATGTGCAGTCCTCTCTCTTCCTCCATTCACTCCCATAGCATCCCTCACTCCTCTTCTCCCCTCCCCCCTCAGCTGTCTCATTTATCCTGTTGCTTCCTGCTCCCACTTCCTCTTCATAGGCCCCCAAGTGAGATCAAAGATGTCTTTACTGCTGCTTTCTTCCCAGGCCCCGACTGAGACCAATGTGCCATGGCTGTTTCATTTTCCCAAGCTCCAACTGAGATGATGATACTGCCCATCTGCTTCTCCCTACTAAGCAGACAAGAAAATCTCCTTCACCAGGTGAATGGATCTTGAAGCCCTGCATTTGTTCATCAGCCTGTTTATGCATTTTCCAGTCATAGTTTTCATCATAGTACCCCCACTCTGAATGTTTAAATTACTTTTCAAAACTCATTGGGCCCAATATTCAAAGAAATATGTTTATGTAAATCTTATCCAGCTAACTTACATGGGATATTCAGCAGCATGGCTTATCCTGCTGAATATCCCCATCAAAATTGCCACTTAAGCTGGATAAATTGTATCCAGCTAAGTTAGACATGTTCCATGGCAGGTCTAACTTATCTGGTTAGCTTAGCCAGAGAAGTACAAATATTGCTACTTATCTGGCTACATTAACTGGATAAGTAGCACTGCTCCGATCCACCCACAACTTATCTGGTTATCTATTTAGCTGAATAAGTGACTTATCCGACTAAGTAGAGGCTATAGAACATACCCAGATATTCAGTGGTCCCCACTTAGTCGGATAAGTCACAACTTATCCAGCTACATGGCTTTGAATATTGAACTCACTATACTTCACAAAGTTGTGAAAAACTGTGAACTCAATATTTTCAGGGTCCTCAGACTTAAGATTCAATTGTTTCCTGAAAACTTTCTCTTAAATTGAATTATAAAATGTCAAAATTGCTTGTCCTATAAGAACAATGTTATAAATGGGAGACTGTTTCCAGAACAAGGGCCTAATACCCCCATTTCAGCAACATAACCAAGACTTTAGTATCAAAGTACTGTAAAAATCACTGATACATTTTCAAGTATTTTTTTTTTCCGAAGAATAAAGTGCCAAGATATGCCTAAGAAGACATTACACTGACACTATTTTGAGAAGAGGGCATTT
Source organism: Rhinatrema bivittatum (assembly GCF_901001135.1). Lineage (NCBI taxonomy): Eukaryota > Metazoa > Chordata > Amphibia > Gymnophiona > Rhinatrematidae > Rhinatrema > Rhinatrema bivittatum. Next base: position 112,174,647 of record NC_042615.1, on the reverse strand, counting down.
CTGATACTGACAACATCTCACCAGGCCTCATGGTCATAGGCACACCAATGTGTGTCCGTTGGGAGATGCTCGGGCATGTTAAAGTTGAAAGAAGTGTTGTAAATTGGATAATGTGTGTCTATTTAGAAATTATTATTATTTAAAACCTTTTATATACCGACATCCGTTTGCACATCGCATCGGTTTACAAGTAACTTAATAACTTTAGGCGAAGCCTTTACATTGAACAGTAACTGTGGTATTAGGAAACAAAAACAACTAAATAAATATGGCTATAATTTACAAGGAGTAGGAAGATGGCTATAATTTACAAGGAGCAGGCACCTCTGGAGGGGGTACTGCTTAGGTGAATGGGAGGGAAAAGGATATTTACACAAAGTTTAATAGAGATTGAGAATGGCATAATATAATGCTATTTGACAAATAATAAGTGGAATTACATTGGGAGCAGAGGGAAAGGGGGGAAGTAGAGAAGAGTAAGCACGAAAGGAAGATAGGGTGAGAGGTGGGCGGGGGGGGGGGGGGACGAGGGAGGAAGGATCAGATAACATTCGGAGAGAGGTTCATGTTGGAAGGATAGGCTTGTAGGAACAACCAAGTTTTTAGTTTTTTTTTAAATTTAGGGGTAGAGGATTCAGTACTGTAATGCGCTAATTCTGAATTGTAACTGGAAAGGCCTTGAGTCTAGGAGTTCCTGTACTTTCTTTAGCAAATGAAATGCCAGGGCTGTTTACCAAATGAATCCCATGAAGCCTAATCTTTCCATTCAATGTGGACTCCTGTTTTGATAAATTTGTCTGTGTCAGGGATTAAACTTCCTAAACAGATATTATTAATCTTTTCTGTAGCTATATTGCTTGCTTGTGTAGCTATATAGACACCAGTCAATTTTTAAAGCTAGCATAGAAGGACAAAAAGAGCTCATATGTGATATTTGGTTTTCTATAATATTTTTCACAAAAGCATTATCTCAGAGTACTTAAAAAGCCATGCTTACTTACATATGTCATAATTAGGCAAATGAGCTATAAATTTAAAGAAAGATTAAGCATGGCCATATAATAAAAACACAAGAAATGACATTCTGGGTCACACCAAGGTCCCTCAAGCCCTGCATCTCATCTCAAATAGTGGCAAGTCTAGATCATAAGTACCTGGCAGATCCCAAAAAGTAGATCTATTTCTTGTTACTCTCTCCCAGGGATAGCAATGGCTTTCTGTAGTCTACCTGGCTAATAATGTGTTATGGACTTTTTCTCTAGGAACTTGTCTAAACTTCTTTTAAACCCTGCTATGCTAGTCACCTTGACCACGTCCTCTGGCAAAGCTTCTACAGCTTGATTATGATTTCAGTAAAAAAGTATTTGATATGAGTTGTTTTAAATCTGCTGGTTGTTAGTTTGATGGAATGTCCCCTTGTTTTAGCAGTATTTGAAAAGGTAAATAACTGTACTTTATTTACTCATTCTACCCACTCATGATTTTATAAACTTCTATCATGCACCCTCTTGGCCATCTCTTTTTCAAGCTGAAGTGCACCAGTCTGTGTAGCCTCTCATTTTAAGGGAGCCATTCCATCCTTTTTATCATTTGTTGCCCTCCTCTATACCTTTTCTACTTCTGCTGTGTTTCTTTTGAGATGGGGTGACCAGAACTGCATATAGTACTCAAGGTGTGGTTGAAGCATGGATTGATACAGAGGCAATACATTTTCTGTTGTATTTTCCATTCTTTTTCAGATCATTTGACCTCCAAAACACACTGAGCCAAGGATTTCACTGTATTGTCCACAGGTCTTTTTCCTGGGTGAACCCAGCACTGTGTTCTTGTAATTGGGATTATTTTATCCTATATGCATCATTTTACATTTTTCCACATTAAATTGCATCTGCCACTCAGATGCCCAGTCTTCTAGTCTCTCAAGGCCCTTATGCAGTTCCTCATAATTTGTTGCTGTTTAACAACTTCGAATAATTTTGTGTAATATGCAAATTTGATTACTTCTCTTGTTCCCTTTTCCAGATTATTTATGAATATATTAAACAGCACCAGTCCTACTACAGATCCCTGTGGAACTCCACTAATGACCTTTATACATTTGGAAAACAGACCATTTAATCCTTCCCTCTGTTTCCTATCTTTTATCCAGTTCACAATAGGTCACTGCCTCTTATTCCATGACTTTTAATTTCCTGAGGAGTCTCTCCTGGGGGGGACTTTGTCAAATACCTTCTGACAAAGTCCCCCCCAGGAGACTTCTGACCCCCAATCGCTCCCGGTCATTCATTTCTTTCCCGGATCCCTGTGCTGTCTTGTGTAAAAATGGAACTGCTTGACTGTTTGTCAACTTATGCCCCTATCACCCTCTGGCCACACACTAGCCAAGTAGGAGATAAAAAGCTGTGATCTGGAGGAGTCAGGAGGGTGAGCTAGTTTGAAAGAGTGAGCTAGTTTGAAAGGGTCTAGAGGTCAGAAAGGGAGCTGGGAGACCTGGGGGGAGGGGCAATTTAGGCAAAGAAGGGCAATTTAGGCAAAGAAGTGGGCTTAGGAAAAGGGGATGGGTCTCCACCATACAATTAAAAACAAATTTTTAAAATTTTCTGGCATTGTAGCTGCCTTTGGAGGTGGCAGGGTTGGGTGGGGGAGATCTCCCAAGACCGCCAGGGATTTTTGTAGACTTTGGGTAGGAGAGACTCCAGGCTGCTCTAGCACTTTTGAACACAACATCAAGTGCATTAGGATACATTAGTGTCTCAATGCTCCTGAGGAAATTTAGCTATAACTCCAGAGTTGCAGCTAACTTTCATGATAATAACAGGACTTGCGATTTTTCAGCCATGCCATGTTATTTTATTACCATGAAACTGCCTAGTAATAATTGCTTTGCAAAGCAGTTCATTAAACTTTAAGCATTTAACCTCCTGACTACCTGAGGGTGAAGACAAATAAGAAACTGATCTGGTTCTCAAAGGAGGTGGCTGATAAAATAAAAGCAAAAAGAGCAGCTTTCAAGAAATATAAAGGATCCCAAAATGAGGAATACAAGAACGAATATTACTTGAAACTGAGGGAGATGAAGAAGGAAATCAAGAAAGCTAAAAGTCAGGTGGAAAAAAGGTTTGCCAAAGAGGTAAAGAGAGGAGACAAAATATTTTTCAGATATATCAGAGAAAGGTCCAAAATGGTATAGTGAAACCAAAAGGTGACAATGAACAATGTGTGGAGATAGATGAAGAAAAGGCAGAAATATTAAACAAATCAGTTTGGTGTTCACTAAAGAAGACCCTAGAGAAGGACCTTTATTGGTTAGCAAAACCAATGGTGGAGATGGGATGGATGAAACTCTATTTACAGAAGAGAATGTATGGGAAGAGCTAGGAAAACTGAAAGTAGACAAGGCCATGGGGCCAGATGAGGTACATCCCAGGATACTAAGGGAGCTCAGAGATGTGCTGGTGGGTCCACTGTGCGACCTGTTCAATAGATCTCTCGAAACGGGAGTGGTGCCGAGTGATTGGAGAAGAGCGGTGGTGGTCCTGCTCCATAAGTGTGGGAGCAGAGAGGAAGCAAGAAACTACAGGCTGGTTAGCCTCACCTTGGTGGTGGGTAAATTAATGGAAACTCTGCTGAAGGAAAGGATAGTGAACAATCTACAGTCAGGAGGATTGCTGGACCCCAGGCAGCATGGATTCACTAGGGGACGTTCCTGTCAGACAAATCAGATTGATTTTTTTGATTGGGTAACTAAAGAACTGGATCAAGGAAGCGTGCTTGATGTGATCTACTTGGATTTCAGTAAAGCTTTTGAAACGGTCCCACATAGGAGGCTTGTGAATAAAATGAGAAGCTTGAGAATGAGTGCCAAGGTGGTGGCCTGGATTACAAACTAGTTATTGGACAGAAGACAGTGTGTGATGGTGAATGGAACTTACTCTGAGGAGACTAGTGTTAAGTGGAGTGCCACAAGGATCGGTGTTGGGACCGGTTCGTTCAATATCTTTGTGAGTGACATTGCGGAAGGGATAGAAGGTAAAGTTTGTCTATTTGCAGATGATACTAAGATCTGCAACAGAGTGGACATGCTGGAAGGAGTAGAGAGAATGAGAAGTGATTTAAGGAAGCTTGATAAGTGGTTGAAGATATGGCAGTTGGGATCCAATGCCAAGAAGTGCAGAGTCATGCATCTGGGGGGGAGGGGGTAGTAATCCTTAAGAGCTGTATGTGATGGGGCTGTTGCACACGGAGCATAAGAGGGACCTTGGGGTGATAGTGTCTAGCAATCTGAAGATGGTGAATCAATGTGGCAAGGCGATAGCTAAAGCCAGAAGAATATTGGGCTGCATAGAGAGAGGAATAACTAGTAACCCCCCCCAAAAAAAACCGGTTGATATTCCCCTTGTACAGGTCCTCGGTGAGGCTTCACCTGGAGTACTGTATCTCAAAAGGGAAAGGGACAGGATGGAAGCGGTCTAGAGAAGGGCAACCAAAATGATAGGGGGTCTCCATCATATGACTTATGAAGAGAGGTTGAAGGACCTAAATAAGTATACCCTGGAGGAGAGGAGATGCAGGGGAGATATGATACCAACCTTCAAATACCTGAAAGGTTTTAATGATGAACAATCAACAAACTTTTTCCATTGGAAAGAAATCAGTAGAACTAGAGGGTCACGAAATGAAACTCCAGAGAGTACTACTCAGAATCAACATCAGGAAATATTTCTTCACAGAGAGTGGTGGATGTGGTGGATGCCTGGAATGCCCTTACTAAGGAGGGGTGGTGTAGACAAAAACGGTGAAAGATTTCAAAGGGGCATGGGATAAACACTGTGGATTCCTAAAGGCTAGAGGATAGAAATGATAAAATGAGTGCATGGGGGTAAGTTGCTGGTGTGGTGGTTACTACCCTTAACAAATAAGCCACAACTTCATCATTGCTCTATGCTTCAACACAGGGAGAAAGGACAAAAAGGGAATTAAATATAGACAGCAAATAACTAGGACATTGCATTTTGTGTTCTAGGAAAAATAAACATAGGGGTAAACTTGCTGATGCAGCTGTTACTTCCCTTAATCAATAAGCCTGAAACTCTTTATGTAATTCCAACATTACTCTCAACTCCAACATTACACTCTGCTTCTATGGCAGAAGGTAACAGGGAATTGGACTCTAACAACAACCAACAAGGTCCCTGACTTTTATGGTCTGGGAAACTGATAAGAATGGTGGACTTGAATGGCTAAACAGGACCAATGGATGGACCATTGGTCCTTTTCTGTTGTATTTTCTGTTTCTATGCTCAAGATCACATGAATCATCAATGGGATTTGAACACTGGTTTTCCTGATTCTTAGCTTGTAGCTCTAACCACTGGCTACTCCTTCCCACTGTGAACTAGTAGAGACAGCAACTGAACATGAACCAGGGTTGCCGACTCACGCAGGTTTGGTTTTGCCCCATTGCATGCATGGAGTTGTAGTTAATTTCCTAAGAAAAGTAGGATTACATTACATGCAATGCAGTAAATCCAGGACTGCATTAGATTGCATAGGTTCACAGCCCTAACACAAGGGTCCAGGAGGATTACATAGCTGTGTGTTGTACTAAACAATGGCAACCTGGAAAACTGAGCACTTTCCATTACAAAGAGAAGAGCACTGAACATATATATTTCGGGCCTAACAATGGCTTCCATTATGACTGAAATTGTAGATGTTGCCTCCTAAGCTAGAGTGCTTTACTGTGAAGGGAACAGGATGCCCATGGAGAATCTATGACTGGCAAGTGCAGAACTTCTATTTCCACAAATATAATAATGGGCAGATGATTTATATCTATAGAAGAAGAAACTCAAGAACAAGAGATAATGGTTTGAAGTTATAAGGAGGGAGAGGGAGGCTCAGAGGAAATACTTCTTGACTGAGAGATGGTAAATGTCTAGCATAGTCTAGTAGCAGAGGTGGTGGAAGCTAAAACAGTGACAGAATTCAGATATGCCTGGGATAGTGGTAAGAATAAAGGAGGGAGATGGTCTGGAAATTAAGTAGATCTGTGATGACTCAGTGGGCAGTAACTGGGCAGACTGGAGGGGTCAAGTGTTCTTTAGCAGCTGACAATTACAGCGTTACTTATGTTGGTATTGTAGGTCACTGAATTTGCAGTTTCACTTTTCAGTTGTGCTGTTGAACAATCAGTGGAAACCATTATTACGATAAAAGAAAGTTTATAAAAATAAAGAACTTATAAACAACATTTTGTTAAAGAAATGTATTTTCCCAATCACTGAAACACATGGAACGTGCTGAGACAAAGTTAATCTATGTGATGCAGTATTTGCATACTATTACAGACAAAAGACAAAACCAGAACAGAAACATATTCCGGATACAATCTGATTAAATATTTAGTTCAGTTCTGAGCATTTGATATTTAATACAGCATAGATATGTCAATAGTAAAAAATAAAAAAAAAATAAAAAAAAAATATTGGTTTTGAGTCCTATGAATATTACTGTTTAACATTGTTTATTTGGCTAAACAATATTATTGGCTTTGTAGATGTAATACTTAGATTTTGCTATACATAATAACATGCTAATAATTAAAATTGAAAACTAAATATCACACTTTTACTGTGCTCAATAAAGCCTAGTTTTCTAAAAGTAATAGTTATGATAATAAGGCTGGATTTGTTTTGGCAGATCCATTTTATCATTAATATTTATCATTCAATCTGCTGAATGTTTTGTCAAAATGAAGAATATTTAAGGTTGCAAAAAAAATAACAAAATGGCTAAAAGTAGTTTTAAATCGGTTTATAATACTAGTACTTATGTTGAAACTGAGTGACTATACATAAAAGTTTAAAATGAGAAATTTAAAAAAAGTAAAACCAAGAAGCAAAACTCGACAACAGGCCTTGACCATAGCAAGGATTTATCAGGCTGTGAGGAAATTCCCCTCTTAATACTTCTATGAAAGTGACCTGCCTTATAAATAGAGAACTGCTGGTTCAATGTAGACAGCTGTAAACAGTTCCCAGTGATAGTCTCATCTCTTTCATGACAAACATTTAAAATGTCCAGAACTGAACTACATTAAAAACAGAACATAAATAAGACTGCAAATAAATAAATGAAGAAAATAAATCATAAGGTAGAACTCTACACATCATCCTACAAACATTTTACAAAATCAAATTGGGAAAGTAAAAGAGCCAACCTTCATTACACCTCTACATTAAATAATTTCACACTTGTTTTCCATGTTTGACCTCACAAGCATTAAAAGATATTGCTTTAGTAGTCTTAGAATGCAGGAAAAATGAAAGAGGCATATCAAAGAATCTTCTTAAGTCCACTGAACTGACTTGTTCTTGTTCAAAATGGTTTGAGATCTAGAAATACCTTCTATATTCGTGAATGCGCGCACACACACACACACACACAAACACACACACAACATTATTAAGCCTTAAAACATGACTTCTCATTGGTTTTGACATCAAATGACTGGAAACAAATTGCCATCGAAATGGCCAACAATTCACATTGTATGCGACAGTAAACATGATGATATGACCAAATTATTTTCCTGTAGTTTTCCAAACAGTTGATAAGGCAAATGCAGACTGTAACTTTCATTTTACAAGCAAACCCTCAAAACAAAACTTAAAACCCCCGAGAGATAAGTAACCTCCAGAATTAATATTGCCTTCAATATGTGACTTCAGGCAATATTACCTTCTATTGGTTAGTTCTACATCCCTCAAATATTTTTGTTAATTGATTTACTCATGCATCCAAAGCCTAACATGATTGCCACTCTTCATATGACACACAAGAGAAATGTCTAGGTACAGAATTTGTTTATGCAGGTGCCTAATGTTCTCATCTCTCAACAAGACTAAAATTATTTTCTGAAAGAGCAATAAATCAATGAAAGTTGGTCATTAATAGTTTCTACAGTTGTGAAAAGAATCCTTCAAGATTTTCGAATCAAAGACACCGAAGTAACAAGATGCTGCACTTCCTAGATAATACAGGAAGAATCCTTGCAGGAGAAAAAACAGACTTTGTTCAAAATTCATGCCTATCAGAAAAAGCAACCAAAACATGAATTATGAGTGAAGAGTCTGTTTTTATTTTTGCATATTCTTTACCCATGTTTCCTTCAGTGTGCAGTGCTGTGTTTCTTTTGTGTTTGGCCTTTCTTGGATATTTAGCACTGCCAAAATCCCCAGTGTTTTAGTCTCCTGTTATGAAGCTTACTGTTTCTAAGCAAAGGGTACTGAAAAGCCTATTTTGTTTACATTATAATGATCTAACTTTGATGCATGAATGTGCACCGTTTCTTACCTGTAACAAGCAGGTCCGACTTTTCCATTAGGCAAACTAGATGCTCGTTTGGAGCGCCAAAACTTTGGGGGTAGCAAAGTCCCCACTAGCACTAGGTCCAGGACCTCTGGACCCATACAACCAGCAGCTGAAGAAGAGGAATAGGTTCGGGGCAGAGCTGCTGATGGAGCCCATCCTACCAGCAACCAAACAGGAAGAGGCCTGGGGCCACTAGAAGAGCCCATCCTGCCAATGGCTAAAGAATACAGGAGGAGGCCTGGTGCTGCCAAATTAGGAAATGAAAGAGAGAGGGATTCGAAAGTATGGAGGGGCAGAGAGACAGAGAAAGTACTGGGCAGGTGGTGGCATGGTCATAGTATACTTGGGGAGGGGAGAGGGATTATGAGAGAATGCATGTCCTGAGTGAATGGGAGGTGGTGGAGAAAGAGTATCTATGCTGAGGGGGTGGGGGCTGGAGATAGAAGTTGCTAAGTGATTGGCAGGGTGGAGGGAGAGAGAGAGAGGGGGTGCTGGGTGGGAAGGGGAGAAATAGGATGTTGGCATTGCAGAAAGAGGGCAAAGAGATTGGGGTAATGCTAACATGGGGAGGAGATTGCAGGGCAGGAGGGGCGGAGACAGAGAGGGGTTGCTGGGCACTGTAGATAAGGAGCAAACAGAAAGGACTACTGAGCCAGAGCCAATCCCTAGAAAGAAGGGAGTGTTGTGCTGGAGCTGCCACTAGTAGGAAAGTCAGGGGGGGGGCCAAGGTCAAAGATTCTGCTAGGGCGCCTAGTGCCCTTGCACTGGGCCTGGTACAGGTGTTCTCTAAAGATAGCATTTCAACGGTCACACAAATAAGTCATATGTGCACACAAGTTGCTGAGTGGAACAAAATTCAGGAGCTTTCTGGAAAAGAGCAAATGCATGCCACTTCCTGCACTACAGAAGCTCTGCAGCTTTTCTTAGTTCCCATTTAGCTAAGATCTATAAGGGAGAGGACAACTCTCAAGGAGGGGAGGAAGGCTTGTGTGACTAATGATTTGCTGTCTTTAGAAAATCCCTGTTATAAGTAAGCAACTTTGTTTTCTCTGAAGACAAGCAGATTTACCATGTCACACAAGTAGACTCCATAAATGAGGTTTGTCTTTAACAAGATCTTTTAGGGGGCATGAGATGTTTTGCAAATGTTGTGATTGTCTTGTTTAAGGTAATAATTTGGCGGATTGCATATGTTCAATTCAGATGTATTTTGGATACCTACTTTTAGATAGTTTATTTTACTATTGATATATTTATTTTATTGGTTGTATGCTGTGCATTTTCTGCTGTTATTGTGTATTATTTATTTTGTTGCATGATTGTTGGTGGTCTTTAAATGTTTTAAATCAAAATTAAATTAAAAACATCAGTAGCCATCACTCGGAAGAAGAAATATGTTTCGCTGGAAAAATAAGCCATTTGTATTTTGTAATGTATTTATTTATTTATTTTTTAAACAGGGAAGACAACCTGAAACCATAAAATAGGCCCTATAAGGGAGGGAGTTGTGCTCTACCTCTAAAAAAAAAAAAAAAAAAAAAAGCAAAGGAGGATGGAAAATTAAAATCTGCTATCCTGGTGGGAGGAAGATAATTATGTAAATGTGGACTAAATTCCATGTCACACCCTTCCAAATCTCCTTAAGAATATAGACCTTGATTAGCAATCAGTGTTGACATGCTCCTAACATGGTGCATCTTGACATGCTCAGGCATACCCAGGCATAACAAAGGGAGATGCAGTCTGCTACCCAATTGGAAATGGTGTGTTTTGTCACCACATAAGTCTATTGGGGTAAAAAATAACTCAAAAAAACTGGGTGGTTTTTCTATGCACTTGGTTTGCTCCAGACAGAAGGCAGTAGGTCTCCTGCAATCCAAAGTATGAAGAGCTGTTTATACTTATGAGCTCATAGTCTAGGGAAAAGTGTTAGTAGGTTGGCTAATTGATTATTGTTGAAGACTGATACAACCTAATAGGTGATATACACCCCAAGGTTCTGAAAGAACTAAAAAAAATGAAATTTCAGATCAATTACTGGAATTTGTAACCTAGCATTAAAACTGTTCATTGTACCAGAAGACTGGAGGATGATCAATGTAACCCAGATATTTAAAAAGGGCTCCAGGGTAGGCTCTATGATGGCTCCACTTATACTAACACGGAGTGTGACCACACTCTTTTTCATAATCTGAACCTTAGATATTTGCTACAGGCGCCATCCTCGGAGTTATCCCCAGGGATGTGCATTCATCTGCTGCTGGCACCAATACGCCATGCCTGGAAGGTCTTGTTGGCTGACCTTCAGCTCCCTAGTCACTGTTCTCCTTTCTTACCTATCCAGGGGAATTTGGCCTTTACTCCAGGGATTACTTCCAGGGCATTTCGGGATTGGAAGTGCAGGGGGCTGACACAATTACAACAACTCTTAACACCCAAGGGCATTTTTCTCCCTTTTGACATCCTGCAAAGGCAGTATGACCTCGGCCCCCTAGATATGTTTCCCTACCTGCAATTGAAGAATTATGCCCCGTCTTTGCCACGGGAGGTCCTATCCTTACAAATGATAGATAAACTGGATGATTTTTTCCAGGTGGGGTGGCAACGATTCTTGTTGTCATATTACAAGAAGACAATGCAGACAATGAGACCACCCTGGGCACTTGATTCCCTCCTAACTAGATGGCAGGGAGATGGGGAGATTCCTGTATCTCTGAAGGGGCTTACTCATTGTTTTGCAGAGATAAACTCTTATCTCTTTGAATGGTTATCTCCGAGAGATGCACTATAAATTCTTACACCGGGCATATGTATCTCAGGTGATATCCCACAAAGCCCGGCTGACGGAGGACCCCACTTGCCCCTGATGCCAGGCTGCCAAAGGCACTTTTTCCCACTCATTTTGGTTTTGTACAGTAGTTTTATCCTTTTGGCAGCGAGTTAATAACCGTCACCTCCCTTTACGCTCTGAGCTTCTTCTTTTCTATATGGACCTCAGGTCGCACATACCGAGGAAAAAACGATGATGTCTGGCCCGCAAATTGCTAGCTCAAGCCAAACATTCTATTCTATTGGGGTGGAGATCGACAGAGTCCCCCTCTTTTTGGCAATGGCACAATGCAGTCCACGAGATGCTGCAGATGGAAGCCTTAGCTGTGCAACATTCCCCTAACATGAGGGCTCACTTCCTTCAAGTGTGGGGCTTGTATTTGCACACCCTACCCTATAGAGCACGGAGTTTGATATTAAATACCTTGTAAAATGTCAGAGGTATCAATGCTGGCCATTTAGGACATGAGGTATAATCCCGGACCTGCGTTCACAGGGGGAGGGGGGGGGGAGTAGGGAATGCGGGAGGGGGTTCAGAAGTTTGCTTAACTCTTGTTTTTAGGGGGTTGGTGTATCAGACCATAACGCCATCCTGGACATGCTGTGATACTTTTGTATCTTTCTTGAATTTCTGTATTGGACGTTTGGGAAGGGGGGAGGGGGTTGGGGATTGCCCCCTGAATTATCCACAACAAAAATGAAAAATGTTATGCGATGTTCTGCTTGTTTTGTATTTTTTTGGTTGTTTAATAAACAAATTACACATTAAAAAAAAGAGCTCCAGGGTAATCTGGAAAACTATAGATCTATGAGCCTGACTGTACTGCCAGGAAAAATTCTGGAAACTATTCTCAAGAACAAAATCACAGAACATATAGATTCTATATGGTTTAATGGGACACAGACAGCATGAATTTATCCAAGGGAAGTCTTGCCTCACAAACCTGCTACATTTTTTGAAGGGGTTAATAAACATATGGATAAATGTGAGCTGGCAGATGGTATATTTGGATTTTCAGAAGGCGTTTGACAAAGTCCCCTATGGGAGACTACTAAAAAAATTAAAAAGTCATGAGATAAGAGGCAATGTCTTCCTGTGGATTGCAAATTAGCTAAAAGATCGTAAACAGAGTAGGATTAAATGGTCAGTTTTCTCAGTGGAGAAAGGTAAATAGTGGAGTGCCTCAGGGTTATGTACTTGGAGTGATGCTTTTTAAAAATATATTTATAAATGACCTGGAAAGGGGAACAAAGAGTGAGGTGATCAAATCTGAAGATGACAAAATTATTTAGAGTTGTTAAATCACAAATGGATTGTGATAAATTGCAGAAGGACCTTGCGAGACTGGAAGACTGGGCATACAAATGGCAGATGAAATTTTATGTGGACAAGTGCGGTCGGCAGCATCCACGCCGTGCGGGAAGGCCCAGGAATTAGTGCGTTCAGGAGGAGTCGATGCAGGAAGGCATAAGGTGAGCAACAGTGGTCGCAGCCGGCTGTGACCGACGGGCGTAACAATAGAAGAACATTATTTTTTCACTCAATGTACAATTAAGCTCTGGAATTCATTGCCAGAGGATGTGGTAATGGCAGTTAGCTTAGCTGGGTTTAAAAAAGGTTTGGACAAGTTCTTGGAGAAGTCCATAAACTGCTATTAATGAAGTTGATTTAGGGAATAGCTACTGCTTATTTCCAGCATTAGAAGCATGGGATTTATTTAATCTTTGGGTTCTTTCCAGATACTTGTATCCTGGATTGGCCACTAATGGAAAAAGGATGCTGGACTTAATGGACCCTTGGTCTGACCCAGAATGGCATATTCTTATGTTTTCAATGGAGTGATGTAAGTAAATGTAACATACTATCATAGCAATTTTCAAAAGTGCAAGTGCACTTAATGCGGGTAAACCTATTGACAATTCAATGGCATATGTTGTAGCAATTTTCAAAAACCCACTTGCATTTATATATTTTAAATCAAGTTTTAAGTGTGTAAATGTTTTTGAAAATCATATCCTTAGGTAGGACCTTGGGATGCATTTCATCCTAATATGATGAAATCTAGTGAAATATGGATAAGTTACCAGGGCCTGGAACTCAGTGATTTTGTGAGCTGAAGTGACTGTCACCAATAAAGCAACTTTCCAAATCAGGTACGTGAGCTCAAGTTCGTTGGCTGAAAAGAGGCTTTCATTAGTTGGGCTAAAATCATGGTGGTGTCCCTTGACAAAACAGTAGTCTAAAAAGAAGGCTTCAATTGAAAGAAGCCGTACAAGAATCTTGCAATTAAAAGTGGAACAGAAATAGTGTTCTTTCTCCATGTTGGTGATAAGCACCAATTGAACTGAGGTGTACCCTAACCAGCTTTTATTTCGGACAAAAGAGAGGATCTAGGACCTGCCCTCAAAACAGCTGATAAATCTTTTTCACTTGAAACCATAAGATCTGCTAGTAAATTACTTTCTGTAAGCCAGAAGGAATGAGACACTCCATGCAAAAAAACCCTGAGATCTCAAATTACATTCCCTTCAACATCCTGGATGTGAGGTCTAAGGACTCTATGTTGGAGTGGAAGAAGGACCCCTGATTTTGTGTAATTAAGGTTGGGGAAGACCCCAGCCTGATTAGTTCCCTGATGGATTGTTTCTGCAGAATCAGAAACCAAATCTGTCTCAACGGAGAACTATGAAAATCATTGTTCCTTGGACCTTTCTAGGGATATTGGAGGTTATGCCTACAAAAGAACTGTCTCCTCCCCCCCCCCAAAAAAAAAAAAAATGGAGAATGTGTCTGTGGCTAGCTTGCTTTCTGATCTCGTCCTGGAGTAGGACTGTACTACTCCTGTTCAGAACTATCACAAAAGATTTACTTTGGGAGTATCCCATTGGAGGATGATCTAATTTTACATGTGTCAGTCCAGGGACCATTTGTGGGGATCCAGGTGACAACGTAGCCTGTCTGCCAGGATACCAACCTTCCTCATCTATTATGTGGCCTTCAGGACTTTTCCTTAAGAGATGGACCAATTCAGTACCTTGACAAAATCTCAACATATGAGGTGAGAGCAGGTTCCTGTATAGTAGAACCTGATTGCATGTCTGAACTAGAACAATTTTGTTAGCTATCTGATTTCTGAAAGCCTTTACTGAGGTCAGTACTGCTCTTAAATCCACAAGACTTCTGTGTAGAATATTTCCTGGAGGGACCAGTGTCCTTGAGTGTGAAGCCACTCAGATTAGAGAGATCTGTGGTGAGAACAGTTGGAAAGGAAAACTTTGGAAGCATAATCTCTTTGTGAAATTGAAGTGAGAGAATCACAAAGTCAGGAAATATTTGAATTCTTCTGTAACACAGATGCATTCCTGAAGATTGTGAGTGGCTTGAATCTACTAAACTTCAAAGTCATAGGAGTCACATGCCTTCTAGAATAACACTATCAAAGGAAGTGGACCCTTGAAGGTACAGTGTGGTTGGCACCAACTAGTTAGCAAGCTCACTAGGCCCACATCAGCAGCTGCCAGAGAAGCCTGTAGGTGGAACCGACTGGAGCTTCACCTATATCAGCCACCTCCCCCACAGATTGAGCTCTTGGGTTCTGGCAGCCAGCAGGACTTAGATAGGTCCCTAGGGCTATGCTGAGTAAGAGTCTGATCTGAGCAAGTATCATGGCAGGCAAAAGACAGCAGAATGGGTAACAGGCCAGAGGTCGAGGCAGGCAGCAGAAGGTCAGGGGCCTGGTTAGTGCAGTTAGTGTAGCTGTGTTTAAAAAAGGTTTGGATAAGTTCTTGGAGAAGTCCATTAACTGCTGTTACTGGCATCAGTAGCATGGGATCTTCTTAGTGTTTGGGTACTTGCCAGGTTCTTATGGCCTGGATTGGCTACTGTTGGAAACAGGATGCTGGGCTTGATGGACCCTTGGTCTGCCCCAGTATGGCATGTTCTTATGTTGCCAAGATCTCTTTCCGGGGTGGTAGCTCCTAATCTGGAGCCTAACATCAGGTAACTACAGCAAGGGTTATTTTTCCCTATATGCAACACCTTGCACTTGTCCACATTAAATTGCATCTGCTATTTGGATGCCCAATCTTCCAGTCTCGCAAGGTCCTCCTGCAAGGCTAGAAACAGATTATAGGAGGTTCATAAAGAGGGATAACACATGGCTATTTCCAACAGATTAAATAATAGATCATTAAAGAGTAAGGACTGAGAGAAGGAAAACTATTATTAAAGACAGTTATAACTTTTATTAATTTTAAAGTTTAGCATATTGTTTAAAA
Organism: Rhinatrema bivittatum; assembly: GCF_901001135.1. Classification (NCBI taxonomy): domain Eukaryota; kingdom Metazoa; phylum Chordata; class Amphibia; order Gymnophiona; family Rhinatrematidae; genus Rhinatrema; species Rhinatrema bivittatum. The sequence continues at coordinate 112,159,164 of NC_042615.1, read as the reverse complement.
TGATTTTAGTATTGAGATTTTAATTGTTTGTATGTGAGATGTACTTTGTAAGTTAAATCCTTATGTAAAGGTTATCCTTTTAGGAAGATTAATAGATGTATACTGCTTAGAACAGATTATTAATTTGTATTAATGGCATAAAAGACCATTGCAATAAACAAACATGAAGAAAAGACTTTTAGCCTTTTCCAGAAAGGTTTGAAATTTCGTTCTGCTCAGCAGTACACATGGTCACATGTCCCACTTGTGTAACCCAGTGACATAATGAATTCACTTGTCTTCAGAGAAAAAAACCACTACTGATAACATTTCTTTTTGTTCTGGAGACCAGGCCTTGCACAGGATCAATGAGGGATGAATCAACTCAGCTCCTCTTCTTAGTTAATGTTATAGTAACATAGTAAATGACAGCAGATAAAGATCAAAATGGCCCATCCAGTCTGCTCAATTGTTACTGAGCGGACTGGATGAGCTGTTTTGGTCTTTACTGTCATTTGCTATGCATTGACTAAGAAGTAGAGCTAGGGGCATGTTCTGCTAGAAACTGCTAACAAGCACGTACATTTTCAAGAAAATTAATACAAATATGTGTATCAGGCGGAATGTACACCAATACTTTTTTGTTCATATTTACTCCCTATTCAGTTTGAATTACCTTTGTACAGTAAAACAAAAACAGTTTTGTATAGACTGCAGCCCCCTGCCAGCCAAACATCTCAAAGCTTATTTAAAAATACTATGCTAAATATATTACAGATGTATTAAAAGTTGTTTAAATCACATATTTCTATTTGGAAGAATTTATAATTTGGAATACTTTTGGTATTTAAACTTATTTAACTTGTTAAAATTTTATATCCTTATTTTATTATTTGTACCATACACTCAGTAAGGGAAAAATCCTTTCTGCAAAGGGATCTTTAACTGGGTGAGTTTAGTTTTCCCTTCTCAAAAACCAAACAAACCTTCTAGGACGGGTCCTCTGATATCTTGTTTTCCTGCATGTTTCCGGATGAGAGCATTAAACCATATCCACAGAGTATACTGTTGCATCCCAGTTGGGGCAATAGGTTAGGATTAATGTTGCATGGCAGCTTGATGGCTAACATTTAACTCCTCGCATTTGTTAAGTGAATCAGGACCATCTCCAATGACAGGAAGCCCTCAACCCACTTGGTAATACCATACTGATAAATTAACTGATAATGATTTGACAGATTCGGGTTACCTAGCTCTAAGTTCACTTATTCACTCCCTAAGAGCAGAGTTTAGTAGCTGTATTGGTCCTGGAGAAAACTGAAGTCTTTCTAAGTTGTGATACTTTGATAAGACCAGCAAAAACAGAAATTGTAGTACAGGAGCTTTTCAAGACCACACAGGATACTTCTTCAGATGATTGGGACTTCTGTGGTCTTGCAAGGCCATGCGCCGAAAGATCTTTTTGGTAGTCCTTTAAAAGGCACAACAACTACAAAGACTCCCGTTATTCTTCCAAAGTGATAAAACTTGTTCCTGATTGAGTCAAACGTACTGTAGACACACAACGCTAGGCTAGTTTTACATGCAAGCACTTCACATGTTTGTTTCAACCAAACAGAAGGAGAAGAAGAGATACAAAATGTTATTGAGGAAACAGGTAGAGACTCAGAAGCACCTGCTTTAAGAGGCAGCCTTGCAGTTTTGGAAATGAGCTTACACTTGTGGGGTTTTTTTTTTGTTTTGTTTTTTTTTACTTCAAAACTGGAAAAAAATAACTTTCTGGTACAAAAAATAAGTATTGCTTGGCCTGACAGCCATCTTCACAGTCTTCTCACAAAAAAAAGTGAAAAGATAAAAACTATTTCCCATTGAACATAATATTCCTCAACACAGTGCAGTTCAACAGGATTCATACTCAGTACTGCCATTGTTCCTTTGTTCCATCTTTACAAAATAAAAACACAGGTAAAAATACATCCAATCTGTACAAATTAGCATCAGTGTACCAGAATTAATCTACTTTGGTTTTCTTTTTTTTTCTTTTCTTTTCTTTTTTTTTTTACATACATAATTGCAGTACAATGTATTTTACAAATAAACATATCTATAGTCTGATGAAAAATAAAGAACATTTTTAAAGCAGGTTGCAGTACTACAAAATGTTCATCTAAAAATGATGAGCAACTGGAAAAATACTGTATTGAAAAATATAATCATACATCATCAGCTGGTAGGGATGGTATGCTGATCTTTGCTCTGGTGAAGTATGCTATCTTCTCCCTGCAGTCAGGAAGAAAAAAAAAAGCAGTTTGCTAGTTTGCACTTGATAGCAATCATTAGTTATATACGCAACCTAAGAATTCCAGCAACTGTAGTCAACATCAAGATAAACTATAGGCTTTCAGGATCAATATTTAATGAAACATTTATTTCCACAGTCGGCCTTAATCTAAAACAGTTCTGAAAAAGCTTTAGTACCCTTGAAAAGATCTGATTGATTTTAATAAGAAGCTGCTTACTGTATGAAGCCTGTTTGTTAACTCAGGAATTAAAACACTGGAGCAGAGATAATGCTTCACTTGGTGTGGATAAATGAGGCAATTTTGTTTTCCATATAAATCTAATACTCAGTCACATTATATAAATGTATGGTTACTATAAAGTGATCTAATCAAAAAATAAAAATGAGCAAACACAGTCCTCCAAACAATATCAAATATTTGGTTACTATAATGGCCATTTTGAAATGATTGATATTCGAAGGGCTTCTATTCTCTTCAGGACACAACAAAGGGAAAGCTAGAGTGATGTGCCTGGTAGTGACCTTCGACAACTCGTTAATGACTTCAGTTTATTCTCCCACTTAAAGTTAATTAGGTCATCATGTGTGCCACAGCAGCACATCGACCTAACTCTGGAACTGTTCACAAAAACAATAGAGGGTTTCAGATTCCACCTAAAATAATTTCACTACATGTGTCTGAGTTTATAGAAAGAAGCTACAGTCATAAAAGTAAAGAAAGAATACAACACGGAAGACAGAAGACAAAAGTTTCAAGCACTGTATAAAACACAACACAGGCAAGTTGACCATATTAAGAACAGCTGTACAACTCAATGAAAGTCAAAATCTGAACTGTACAAAATGTTACTCAAAAGTGAACAAAAACTGAGGAAGAATACTGGGAATATTAAAGTAATACCAAGTCGATCTGTTTCTTTGGATAAGAGGATCAGGTTATAAAGGTAAGTACAGAATGAAAGGAGGAACAAATGAATTTAAAAGCATCAGGTACTGTAAGGTTCGGAACCTAAAATAAAAAAAAGTCAAAAACGGTTGCACAAACTACTACAGCGTTTTTTTTTTTAATATGGATCAAAATGTAGGTGCAAACAGATTTGCCAGTATTCCCCAAGATGAAGCCACATTAGAAGAATCGAAAGTTAAATGGTAAAGCAGCCATGTGGCAATTCATGTAATACTAATAAGCATTCAGCTGTGGTCGTGCTACCATCTGAGGCGTTTTTGTTTTACAATCATCAAAGAAAAAAAGCTAGGGAGAAAATGGTTAAGAAGCACTGCACTTTCATCTACATCTGCGTCGAGACACCAAACTTAAGTTTGGCTAAGTTGGGACTTAGCTGGAGGAACCACAAGATTTAAAAATCCCATTGGTCTGACCAGTTCCAAATCATCCAGATAATATTCTAGCTGGATAAAATGTACCTGGATAAACTGGGGGTGTTTCAGGGGAGCTCCAGGGTGGGGAGGGGTTAGACAGATAATTTACCCAGCTAACATTCCGATAATCAGCCAGATAATTTATCCAGCTAAGTCTGGTTATGCCAGAGAGTGGCCCTGTCAGAAAAAAAAAAACATTAATTTGAGTTTTTATTAATAATTACCTATATTCAGTGTAGTCAGTAATCAATAGGCCATAAGAGAAACATAAGCATTAATTCCCATATGCCTTTTCACTTTTAAACCACAGCACTAGTCAAAAAGTCTCTGCTGGATACATTCCAGCACCCCCTTCCCAGACCTTGGAAAAAGCTGCTTTGAAGCTAATTCCTTATCTATAGTGGAAGAGGACTGTTCAAGGTTTGATTTTTATGGCCTTATGCAGCCTCAACTATTTGGTTTCTCAGGCATGTAAAAAAGTCCTCTTCCTTTAATTAAATGCCCCTGGAGTTTCCCCGGATAGGAAGGAATACATAATCTATTATCTCAGCAGAACCGACTGGCACAGCCTTGCATAGAGGATACAGGCAGCATTTTTAATTAGGCAGGAAAAACTCCCATTTTCTTTATATCCTGACCTTAAGAGGAAAAACAATTTTAATGAATTTGCTGAAATCTTCCAAGGTTGCAAACCATTTTCTTCCAAGACTAATTATTGAAGTATTGACAGAAATAATACAGTTGCCCAAGATTATGGATTTTTGGGGTTACAAAAGTGGGAAGCAGACAAAGGAAGGGGGACTACTTTGGCTTTTTCCTGACACGTGCAGCTGAGAGAGACAAAGAGCAGGACCGCTTCAGATATCTGGTAAAAATTATTTTTATTTCCAGCATATGAGAACTTAATTTTTAAACTAATTTGCTATTGTTTCTAAAATTGGCATATGAATTAGAAATGCATTAGTTAAATAAAAAAATAAAATTATGTGTCTGGTAGACCTATATTTAATATTGTTCTTATCTGTTACTGTAGTAATGGTCTTTTTATTAATAGTAATGTATTGCTTGATTAGAATAAGATTTACAAACGGAAATGTTTCATAGAATCATTTAGAGATTTTAAGATTTAATATTTTTCTTTATTTGGAATAAAGAAAATATTTTTACTACATATTGTCTGGTTTTATTCTAGTGCATGCTGTGCTGCATTAATCATTGGCTAATAAAATTCTGAAGTGAAAATAAGCCACATCTCTAAATTAAATAATAAACTCCTGTCTATAAGGCAAGAAGGGTAGAAAAAAGGATAAGAAAGGGTTTCCATCTAAGCAGGATCACCTGGTAAAAACTTTTAATTCTGCTAGTGGTAAACCCCAAAACTTATGCCCTTTTTTCCTTTTTTAGCTGGATAGGTTTAACTGGCTAATTAGGACTTTATCTGGCTATGTTCAGTGGTGTGCCTAATTGGCAGTGCTCTGCTGAATATCCAGGATGGTTTATCTGGATAATTTTGGCTGGGTCCATTCACTTTCTTGCTGAATATTGATCTCTATATTTCCTGAGTGTGTCCTCTGATTTTGTCAGAGTCCTTAAGTGGGTCCCAAACACAAAAAGCTTGGGAACAATGAGGTCAATATTCAAAAGCTATATAGATGGATAACTCACAAGTTATACGTCTAAATGGCAAATCTGGCATATGCCACTTATCTGGCTAAATTATAGCCGGATAAAAGAGGGGTGTTTGAGGGGAGGGGTTGAGTTATCCGGCTAGGTTAGCTTCTGAACAGATCTAAAGTTATCCGGCCTTGTGTGGCCAGATAATGTGCTACTTAATCTGATATCTTTAAAGCTGGCTGGCTAAGTAGCACTGACAATAAAGAAAAAGAACAAATAAATAAAAGGGCCAGCAGGCCATCCTTGATTCCCCCCCCCCCCCCAAATATCTTATAAAGGGCCTGTCGGGCCTTTAAGCTTGTATATTAAGCGGGATGTTTATCCCGCTGAATATATGGGATAAGTTATGTGGCTAACTTTAGCCAGATAACTTGTCCACTGAACGGCCTAATCATTATTGGCCTCCTCGTGTCTATTTAACCTTTAAGAAAATATTTTACCAGTAAACTTTCAGACTTTGCTTTGCAGGGAATTTAAAAATGATATGTATTGTAAATAAGGAGGGGTCACTATTCAGAGAGCCGGTGAGTGGGCATGTTCTCTGAATAAAGTTGGAGCACTGTGCCTATTTCTGAAGGCCATACCTCTGCAAAGAGACTGAGTGAAGGTGGTCCAGAGAGGGCTATAGAAGTCTGCACCAAAAGCTCTATGAGATGGAACGTAGGGATCTATATATATGCATACCCTAGAGCAGTGTTTCCCAACCTGTGAGCCATGGCACACCACTATGCCTTCAGACTGGATCAAGTGTACCACAGAACAGTCACCACTGCCTGATACTCAGATCCAGGCCAGCACCTGGGCTATGCTCTCGGCACCTTGCAACAGCAAGAGATAACATGGGTGGCTCTTAGACTGATAGGGCCTGATATTGAAATCACATTTAGCGCTAGATAGCCGGATAAGTAGGACTTATTCGGCTATCTAGCAGCTGCTGCTGAATATCCGGCTATGTTCACCGGCTGCCACTTAACCAGATAAGTCACTTATATGGCTAAGAGGATAATTAATGGGCAGGGAATGGGCAGATTGGGGCGGTGCTACTTATCTGGTTAAGTTATCCAAAAAACCTTCAATAGCAGGTCTAAAATTATCCGGATATAACTTATCCAGATAACTAAAACTTATCCGGTTATATTCAACGGTATAACTGTGCTGCTGAATATCCCTTCTAAGTTATCTGGATAACTTAAATAACCAGACTCTATAACAGGGTACCATCAAGCTAGGGCAAGATAACATTGTACAAAATTTCATCTTTGTGAGACTTTCCTCACTCCAAATGACGTCAAATCTTCACCGAGGTGTACTGTGCTGTTTGTACGTCTCACTATGCATGAAAACCTGGCCCCTAAACCCTAAACCACCAGCACCACCTCACCCCAAGCTATTAGAGGCCCCTCATATAGGCATATAAATAGTTGCATACTCCCCAAATGCTCTCTCTCTCTACTCCATTCCTCTCCTCTCTCCCAAGCCCAGAAATGGCTGAAATGCAATTCAAAAAATGAATTACTAATTGCTTTACTTCCTTTTTGGTCATATCGCACAGCTTAATGCTAGGAGAAAAGGAGCAGTTATTTCCGTCATTAAAACCGTGTGATAACACGTTATGCTAACTCACGGTTCAATATTGTCCCTCATTTTCATAAATCCTGCCCAAACTCCTCCCCAATCCCACCCCTTCCCAAAATTTGCATTCGTGTAATGCTCTAGTGCTATTATCGCATGCGTTATGGCGTCACTGCATGTGTTAACGTGTGCGTTAATGCCATATCGCATTTTGATGAATGACCCTGTGAGATAGACCCTGAGGGAGCTGGTGCATTGTGATAGGTTCATGTGTCTTCGCCCCCACGCTCCCTCTGTTTTAAAATCTGGACGAGAGACTGGTGGGGCTTTCAGTGTTAACTTAGCTCTTCTTTGGGCCATATTGGTCCTTTCCATGGCTGTGTGCTCCATGGAGGCTGCTGTGCCACACAAAATTTTGTTAATGCAAGTGTGCCTTGGGCATGAAAAGCGTGGAAAAGATTGCCCTGCCACTCTCCCACCTGACCCCTCAGGTGGGTAAATCTAATACTATTAGATGTCCCATCTCCAAAGCTTATCCACCTTGATGATACCAGAGAATGCGTTTTCTTCGCTGCAGGTCCTCTCCTATGGAACAGCCTACCAAACGAAATCAGCGGCCTCCGAGAAAGAACATTCTTATGAAAAGTCCTAAAAACATTTCTCTTCAAGAAAGCATTCCCAAACCTAAGTGATAATGTATCACTCCCTACGTATCCCTTCTCAGGGAGTTCTAGTTAGATGTCTAGTGACCACTCTTTTTGCTTCTTGTCTCGATAAAGTCAACTTCTTGCTCCCATATATTGCGCCTCATAATGAAGAATGATATAAGATGCTGTTCTATTATATCCTCCTGAATTATGTATGTTCATATTCTATCACGATCTGAACCTATTCACTTGATTTATAAATGTCCTTATTATACCATGAGCTGACCATATCCGCTTGATTTATGTATGTTCATACTGTACCCCACGCTGAACGTAGGAAGGGCGGGTAATAAATGCTTTTTAAATAAATAAGACCTGAAAGGTATTAAAGAAGCACAGGATGTAAACCAGTGGTCCCCCAACCCTTTCCTGGGGGCCCACCAGTCAGTCGGGTTTTCAGGATATCCACAATGAATATGCTTGAGAGAAAATCTGCATGTTATGGAGCCAGTGTATGCAAATTTTCTCTCATGCATATTCATTGTAGATATCCTGAAAACCCGACTGACTGGTGGGCCCCCAGGAAAGGGTTGGGGACCACTGGTTTACATCCTGTGCTTCTTTAATACCTTTCAGGTCTTATTTATTTAAAAAGCATTTATTACCCGCCCTTCCTACGTTCAGCGCGGGGTACAGTATGAACATACATAAATCAAGCGGATATGGTCAGCGCATGCCAGCTAATTTAGCTGGATAAAACTGAAAATTGGCTAGTTAGCTGGCTAATACAGTCCCACTCCACAATGCCTCTTTTATCCATTACAGTTTAGCTGGGTAATGACTTATCTGGTTAAAATCTAGCTGATAAGGGCCCAAATATTCAAAAAGTTGCCACTGCCATTTAACTAAACTACTTGTGAGTTATCCAGGTAAATGGTTTGAATACTACTGACCACAGAATTTTCCCCTCCCTCTGGAAAATCCTAAGACCAAATGCTATCTTCCTATGTTGGGAAACTCTCTACTCCTTCTCCTTGTCAAAAATATTTGGATTCAGAGAAAAAAAAATAGGACTGAAAAGCTTCATAAGGGCTTTCTTTTCCTTACTCTCCAAAGAGAGAATGATAGCTTACAAGCCTTTTCCTCTGGGCCTGCAGCTTCTGCCCTAGCACACAGCAGCTCCTTTTTGCTTGTGTGTCTCCTTCATGCTATCCCTCTACCAACTCCTTCACAGACACCTCAACTCTCTAGAAAACTCTAGGGGGTCTCATGCTCCACATACCAACAGCAGGACCAATCCACTCTGGCCATCTCCAAAAAGGGGTGCTTTTATTATTACACCACACCATTTCCCTCTATTCAGAAATATATCCCGCATTAAAGGGACACATTAAATGAGCAAGACATCTCAGGGGTCCTTACATCAAGATTCACCAATACCTCTTCCATAATTTATTTATTTATTTAAAAACTTTTATATACCGGTATTAGTATGCATACATCATACCGGTTTACAATGTAACTTTAAAGGTAGAAATTACAATGAACAGGGAGGGCGAACAAGGAGGAGTATACAAAGAGCAGGAGGTGGAGGAATTAAAGCATAATGCAGTTCCCATGATAAAAGTTCCCATGATAAAAGCATAATGCAGTTCCCATGATAAAATAGAAGTTAAAGCACAAGAACTGGAAGAAATGTTCTTATTACTGCCTTTGCACTGGGAAAGCCCAACAATGCTCAAGTAAAAAGTTAGGAAAATGCAAAACGAAGTAGGAAGCGCAAGGATGCACCCCTGGATAGCAAACTGAAGGAAAATACTACTGAAACTAAAATAAACCATTACAGGCATGCTAGCTGTGCACAAGGGTGACGTGCAAATGAAATGCAGCTGTGGAATAGAGTCAAAGCTCAATTACAGACTGCCTCAAATGCTGCCGCTATGGGGGCAGTACCTGAAGACCAAGGGACATGCCAGTGCCATCTGACTGGTGTATTGTGGAGGTGTATTGTGGAAACACTGAGAGGAGAGGATCACCTTGCTGGTGGCTGAAAGGAATCAGTAAGTTTTTGCTTGGGACATTGTCATTGACTTTTTTAAAAGTATTGGGGCAAAGTTAACTATTTGGGAATATTATTTAGTGTGTTTGTGTGTTTGTGCCTTTAATAGTCAGTCAGTGAATAAAACAAGTTAGACTGTTTGCATTTTTAAATAGTCAGTCAATAAGGTAGCAGTAGGTAGGCAGTGAATACACAAGTTAGACTGTTTGTATTTTTAGTCAGTCAATAAGGTAGCAGTAGGTAGGCAGTGAATACACAAGTTAGACTGTTTGTATTTTTAGTCAGTCAATAAGGTAGCAGTAGGTTGGCAGTGAATAAATAAACAAGTTAGACTGTTTGTATTTAGTCAGTCAATAAGGTAGCAGTAGGTAGTGTGTTTATTTTTTTAAAGTCTGCCTGACTATTAAAGTGTCCTCCAGACTTTTAAAGAGCTAAGTGTTTTATTTAATAAATAACTGAGTGCATTGTATTGAAAAACAAAAAAAAACACAAAAAAACCCCCCCCCACAAAAAAGTAGCCAGAAGCTAGAAATAAGCTAGGAGCAGTATATACCAAAGTAAAAAAGTTGAATAGTTCAGCTCAGTTACTCACCTTGGAAAGGTGTTGAGGTAGTGTGATTAGGTTTGAATAGGGAACAACATTTGTTAATCAAGGGAGCTGTGAGTCACTCAGGCTGACTAACTAAAGTTAGACTGTTTGTAATTCCCAACCCTCCCACCCCTCGCCCACCCACCCCAAGCTCATCCCTTAATTTATAGGCAGGTGCCACTTGCACAAAAAAAAAAACCCAAAAAAAAAAAAAACCCCATCAACAAAAACTTTATTGAGAATTCGATCAGACCCCAGTAGGCCACTACCAGACATATAGTGAATTCACTAATACATTTAAAGGAACTTAGACACATTCCTACTCCCATAGCAACCTAAAACTTAACTAGGAACTGATCAAAATTGAGATGAAGGCAGCAGTCCAGCAGCAAGAGGGGGGCTTCCCAGTCTTTGCATCGAGTGTCACATGAATGATTTTTTACCCACCGGTGAGAAGTTGTACATGTGCATGCGATGCAAAGAGCTCCTGGCTCTCAGAGAACGAGTCCGATCTCTGGAGGCTAGAGTGGCAGACCTGGAGGAGCTGAGGGAGACAGATAGGTATATAGATGAGACCTTCAGGGACATAGTAGTCCAGTCCCAACTTCAGACTGGCAGCCCTGGTGCTGCCTTGGAGGAAGAAGGTCTCATAATGGGAGAGCACCAACCAGATGTAGCAGGAAAGGATCCTGTAGCAAGGACCTGCTCTCTAGGTGATGCATTGTCCTTTCGCACTGAGGATATCTCCCCAAGGCCTACTGCCCAGGAGGGAAGGGTTAGGTCGGCCGTCATAGTTGGTGATTCGATTATTAGGAATGTAGATAGCTGGGTGGCGGGTGGGCGTGAGGATCGCCTGGTAACATGCCTACCTGGTGCGAAGGTGGCGGACCTCACGCGTCACCTAGATAGGATTTTAGACAGTGCTGGGGAGGAGCCGGCTGTCGTGGTACACGTGGGCACCAACGACATAGGAAAATGTGGGAGGGAGGTTCTGGAAGCCAAATTTAGGCTCTTAGGTAGAAAGATTAAATCCAGAACCTCCAGGGTAGCATTCTCTGAAATGCTCCCTGTTCCACGCGCAGGTCACCAGAGGCAGGCAGAGCTCCGGAGTCTCAATGCGTGGATGAGACGATGGTGCAAGGAAGAGGGATTCAGTTTTGTTAGGAACTGGGGAACCTTTTGGGGAAGGGGGAGTCTCTTCCGAAGGGATGGGCTCCACCTTAACCAGGGTGGAACCAGACTGCTGGCGCTAACCTTTAAAAAGGAGATAGAGCAGCTTTTAAACTAGAACCAAGGGGAAAGCCGACAGTCGCTCAGCAGCGCATGGTTCAGAGAGAGGTATCTTCAAAGGATACTAATGATGCATTAGAATTAGGGCATCCCGACAGCGAGGTTCCAATAATTAGAAAAGTAGTCCAAGTGCCTGTAACTAAAAACTCACCTGAGCTAAAAAATTCTAACTTATCCCTATCAATTAAAAAGCAGAATAAAAATACAAACAAAAAACAAACTTTGAAATGTTTGTATGCTAATGTCAGAAGTCTAAGAAGTAAGATGGGAGAATTAGAATGTATAGCAGTAAATGATGACATAGACTTAATTGGCATCTCAGAGACATGGTGGAAAGAGGATAACCAATGGGACAGTGCTATTCCGGGGTACAAATTATATTGCAATGACAGAGAGGAGCAGTCGGGAGGAGGTGTGGCGCTTTATGTCCGGGATGGCATAGAGTCCAACAGGATAAACATCCTGCATGAGACTAAATACAAAATTGAATCTTTATGGGTAGAAATCCCTTGTGTATCAGGGAAGACTACAGTGATAGGGGTATACTACCGTCCACCTGGTCAAGATGGTGAGATGGACAGTGAAATGCTAAGAGAAATTAGGGAAGCTAACTAAATTGGTAGTGCAGTAATAATGGGAGACTTCAATTACCCCAATATAGACTGGGTAAATGTATCATCGGGTCACGCTAGAGAGATAACGTTCCTGGATGGAATAAATGATAGCTTTATGGAGCAATTGGTTCAGGAACCGACGAGAGAGGGAGCAATTTTAGATCTAATTCTCAGTGGAGCACAGGACTTGGTGAGAGAGGTAACGGTGGTGGGGCCGCTTGGCAATAGTGATCATAATATGATCAAATTTGATTTAATGACTGGAAAAGGAACAGTGTGCAAATCCAAGGCTCTCGTGCTAAACTTTCAAAAGGGAAACTTTGATAAAATGAGAAAAATTGTTAGAAAAAAACTGAAAGGAGCAGCTACAAAAGTAAAAAATATCCAAGAGGCGTGGTCATTGTTAAAAAATACCATTCTAGAAGCACAGTCCAGATGTATTCCACACATTAAGAAAGGTGGAAAGAAGGCAAAACGATTACCGGCATGGTTAAAAGGGGAGGTGAAAGAAGCTATTTTAGCCAAAAGATCTTCATTCAAAAATTGGAAGAAGGATCCAACAGAAGAAAATAGGATAAAGCATAAACATTGGCAAGTTAAATGTAAGACATTGATAAGACAGGCTAAGAGAGAATTTGAAAAGAAGTTGGCTGTAGAGGCAAAAACTCACAGTAAAAACTTTTTTAAATATATCCGAAGCAGAAAGCCTGTGAGGGAGTCAGTTGGACCGTTAGATGATCGAGGGGTTAAAGGGGCACTTAGAGAAGATAAGGCCATCGCGGAAAGATTAAATGATTTCTTTGCTTCGGTGTTTACTGAAGAGGATGTTGGGGAGGTACCCGTAATGGAGAAGGTTTTCATGGGTAATGATTCAGATGGACTGAATCAAATCACGGTGAACCTAGAAGATGTGGTAGGCCTGATTGACAAACTGAAGAGTAGTAAATCACCTGGACCGGATGGTATACACCCCAGAGTTCTGAAGGAACTAAAAAATGAAATTTCAGACCTATTAGTAAAAATTTGTAACTTATCATTAAAATCATCCATTGTACCTGAAGACTGGAGGATAGCAAATGTAACCCCAATATTTAAAAAGGGCTCCAGGGGCGATCCGGGAAACTACAGACCGGTTAGCCTGACTTCAGTGCCAGGAAAAATAGTGGAAAGTGTTCTAAACATCAAAATCACAGAACATATAGAAAGACATGGTTTAATGGAACAAAGTCAGCATGGCTTTACCCAGGGCAAGTCTTGCCTCACAAATCTGCTTCACTTTTTTGAAGGACTTAATAAACATGTGGATAAAGGTGAACCGGTAGATATAGTATACTTAGATTTTCAGAAGGCGTTTGACAAAGTTCCTCATGAGAGGCTTCTAGGAAAAGTAAAAAGTCATGGGATAGGTGGCGATGTCCTTTCGTGGATTGCAAACTGGCTAAAAGACAGGAAACAGAGAGTAGGATTAAATGGGCAATTTTCTCAGTGGAAGGGAGTGGACAGTGGAGTGCCTCAGGGATCTGTATTGGGACCCTTACTGTTCAATATATTTATAAATGATCTGGAAAGAAATACGACGAGTGAGATAATCAAATTTGCAGATGACACAAAATTGTGCAGAGTAGTTAAATCACAAGCAGATTGTGATAAATTGCAGGAAGACCTTGTGAGACTGGAAAATTGGGCATCCAAATGGCAGATTAAATTTAATGTGGATAAGTGCAAGGTGATGCATATAGGGAAAAATAACCCATGCTATAATTACACGATGTTGGGTTCCATATTAGGTGCTACAACCCAAGAAAGAGATCTAGGTGTCATAGTGGATAACACATTGAAATCGTCGGTTCAGTGTGCTGCGGCAGTCAAAAAAGCAAACAGAATGTTGGGAATTATTAGAAAAGGAATGATGAATAAAACGGAAAATGTCATAATGCCTCTGTATCGCTCCATGGTGAGACCGCACCTTGAATACTGTGTACAATTCTGGTCGCCGCATCTCAGAAAAGATATAATTGCGATGGAGAAGGTACAGAGAAGGGCTACCAAAATGATAAGGGGAATGGAACAACTCCCCTATGAGGAAAGACTAAAGAGGTTAGGACTTTTCAGCTTGGAGAAGAGACGACTGAGGGGGGATATGATAGAGGTGTTTAAAATCATGAGAGGTCTAGAACGGGTAGATGTGAATCGGTTATTTACTCTTTCGGATAGTAGAAGGACTAGGGGACACTCCATGAAGTTAGCATGGGGCACATTTAAAACTAATCGGAGAAAGTTCTTTTTTACTCAACGCACAATTAAACTCTGGAATTTGTTGCCAGAGGATGTGGTTCGTGCAGTTAGTATAGCTGTGTTTAAAAAAGGATTGGATAAGTTCTTGGAGGAGAAGTCCATTACCTGCTATTAAGTTCACTTAGAGAATAGCCACTGCCATTAGCAATGGTTACATGGAATAGACTTAGTTTTTGGGTACTTGCCAGGTTCTTATGGCCTGGATTGGCCACTGTTGGAAACAGGATGCTGGGCTTGATGGACCCTTGTCTGACCCAGTATGGCATTTTCTTATGTTCTTATGTTCTTAACTCTGGGAGATGTAGAAAGAGAGCCAGGGCTGGGAGTCAGGCAACAAGACAGTGCAGGTGGCCCATCAGAGGCAGCACTGACCGAGAACTATAGAAACTCCAGTCTAACCTGAGGCACAGGTGAACCCCAGGGAATGCCTGGGAGAAGCCCCTCGCCTGCATAACCCAAAAGCCACAAGTCCCACACTACAGTACTAGAATCAAAAACAAACATTTTTAGCCATTCATAAAGAACAACTCCATAAGTAAAACACATCAGCACTGTCTTGAATTTTCAAGACGACTCAGATAACTGCACGGAGTGGCAGTTGCTACCCTTCAGAGAAACATGGGGTAGCCTCCACGGCACAGCACATAGTTGCTGGGCAGACTGGATGGACCATTTGATCCTTTTCTGCCATCATTTCTATGTTAATATGTAATAGTACAGACTAGAGCAATGAGCATACAGCCGAGATAACATTTATTGGGTAGTACTGTAAAAAAAAACAAAACCGAGTCATGGAATATAAATTAAATTTCTTAGACATATTACGACGGTGGTACTGTAGTCTAGGAACTGGAAAGAGTTCTTGTGATACTAGATATGAAGAATTAGACCAGTTGGAACATTCTTTACCTGAAAGACTGCACTTGCAGTGGAACTTTCTGGCTCTGCTCCCGCAACCTGCACACATCCTTGGAGGCTTTCCTCATCAATTTTTCAGCACTCAGAACCTGTTTTTGTTCTTCCTTGGATTGTTCAGCCTACAGAAAAAAAAAAGAGTGCAGCCATTACAGCACATTTTCACTGGCAGGGAGAACAGCGGAGGATCTGTACCTAGGCAAGCTGCTGTGCGCTGTCACTAAAGGTTTTCCCTGTGCCTGGCCGCTGTCCTGCCCATACACATGTAACACAGAAATGTTCCCACTGGTACCTAGGAAAGCTCCACAACAAACAGAACGAATGAAACAGACTGAAACGGTGCCATGCATCTCAAACAATCCCCTGAGAATAGGTGGCACATTACTGCAAGCCTATCCATATCTATTTCAAGCACTGGGGCCATCTAAAAATTGGCTTCCTGCTGAAGGATGATGTGAACAAATATGCACTTAATTTTTTCCCTCCTGCAATTTATACAATTTCTAGCTTTCTATTAATAGACTGTTACCTCTACAGGATAATATGTTAATGTGACTGAAACACTCAATCCATTGTACAAAGATGTTTTGCCCTACTGTACTCTTCCACCGGGAACAGCTAGGTTTAATATTATGAACCTAACTTTCAAACCTATCTGCAGTACATTTGTGTATGTAAATGGACATGCAGAGATTAATGCTAGTGTTTTATAAACTGTGCGACGGCTGCTGCACACCAGTCTAAAATACCGTGTATTTCTGCTCCAAAAGCATGCATGTAAGTGCATGCAAATATTTCCAATGCAGCCCCAGTACTGCCTTGGATCAGAAAGGTCTCCCGGTTGGAGAGCATCACCCTGGTGTAGTAGGAAGTGATTCTGTAACAAGGACCTGCTCTCCAGGTGATGAATTGTCCTCTTGCACTGAGGACAAGTCTCCCAGGGCTACTGCCCAGAAGGGAAGGGATAGGTCAGCCATCATAGTTGGTGATTCGATATTTAGAAATATACATAGCTGGGTGGCTGGTAGATATGAGGACTGCCTGGTAAATTGCCTGCCTGGTACGAAGGTGGCAGACCTTACGCATCACCTAGATAGGATTATAGACAATGCTGGGGAGGAGTCGGCTGTCATGGTACATGTGGGCACGAACGACATAGGAAAATGTGGGAGGGAGGCTCTGGAAGCCAAATTTAGGATTATAGGTAGAAAGCTGAAATCCAGAACCTCCAGGGTGGCATTCTCTGAAATGCTCCCTGTTCCATGCGCAGGTCCCCAGAGGCAGGCAGAGCTCCGGAGTCTCAATGCATGGATGAGACAATGGTGCAGGGAAGAGAGATTCAATTTTATAAGGAACTGGACAACCTTTTGGGGAAAGGGAAGACATTTCCGAAAGGACAGACTCCACCTTACCCAGAGTGGAACCAGGCTGTTGGTGCTTTTAAAAAGGAGATAGAGGAGCTTTTAAACTAGAACAAGGGGGAAAGCCCACTGTCACTCAGCAGTGCTTGGTTCGGAGGAATGTTTGTTTGAAGGATATTAATGAAACAGGAGAGTTAGGGCATCACAACAGAGAGGTTCCAATAAATGCAAACGTAGTCCATGTGCCTATAAGTAAAGAATCACCTGAGCTAAAGAATTCCAAATTATCAATATCAACTGAAAAGCAGGTAGTTAATACAAACAAAAAACACACTTTGAAATGTATGTATTCCAATGCCAAAAGTCTAAGAAGTAAGATGGGAGAGTTAGAGTGTTTAGCAGTGAATGATTGGATAGATATAATTGGCATCTCAGAGACCTGGTGGAAGGAGGATAACCAATAGGACAGTGCTATATTAGGGTACAAATTTTATCGCAATGATAGGGAGGATCAACTTGGTGGGGGTGTGGCATTTTATGTCCTGGAGGGTATAGAGTCCAACAGGATAAAGATCATACAAGAGACTAAATGCTCAGTATAATCTATATGGGTCGAAATCCCATGTGTGTTGGGTAAGAGTATAGAGATAGGAGTATACTACCATCTACCTGGCCAAAATGATCAGACAGATGATAAAATGCTAAGAGAAATCAGGAAAGCTAACTAATTTGGCAGTGCAGTGCTACTGGGAGATTTCAATTACCCCAATATTGATTGGGTAAATGTAACATCAGGACATGCTAGAGACACAAAGTTCCTGGATGGAATAAATGACTGCTTCATTTATTTTATTTATTTTTGGTTTTTATATACCGGAAGTTCCTGTATACAATACATATCACTCCGGTTCACATTTAACAGAAATAACTATCGCCGGGGAGGCGGTTTACATGGAACATATCGAATTAATGAACGGATAATATATAATAAAGTACAATCTATTGGGAAAAACAACTAAGAGCAACTTAGAACACAACTTGGAAACATATAACTGAAGTAATATAAACATTAGATTATTGCTGTAAGGCAAGGATGGTTGTTGTTCTTCTTGCTTTTAGCTCTCTGGGAAAGCTTGACGGAAGAGCCAAGTCTTGAGTTTCACTTTAAAAGTAGTATGGCACGGCTCAATGCGGAGGTCCGGTGGTAGGGAGTTCCAGAGAGACGGGCCCGCTGTAGATAGAGCACGTTTCCTCAGGGTAGATTTTGCAGGTTGGGTGATCATTCTGTTCTGGTATGCCCTTCTGGTTGGTTTTTTAGAGGAGTGTAGTTGAAGCTGGAAGGTTAAGTTGAGTGGAGAGATGTTATGTAGGGCCTTATGAATCATCATGCAGGTTTTGAACTGAATCCTATATTTGATGGGCAGCCAATGGAGATGCTGGAGGATCGGGGTGATATGGTCCCTTTTTTTGGCGTTTGTAAGTATCCTTGCAGTGGCATTCAGTACCATCTGGAGTGGTTTGGTGGTGCATGCTGGAAGGCCCTGCAGGAGTGAATTGCAGTAATCTAGTTTAGGGAGAATGATGGCTTGGATTACTGTGCGGAAATCCCTATAGAGTAGAAGAGGCTTTAGTTTCTTTAGCACTTGTAATTTAAAGAAGCATTCTTTTGTAGTGTTATTTATGAATTTATTGAGGCTGAGTCTGTTGTCTAGTAGTACTCCCAGATCTCTGACTTGAGGTGCGGTGGCATATCCTGAGGTGTCTGGAGAGTTGCTGGATGTTGGCGGGGCAGGTTGATCCGGTGCTATTATGAGTATTTCCGTTTTGTTGGTGTTTAGAACCAGGTTGAGGCTGGTTAGAAGATCGTTGATGGATTGCTTCATGGAGCAATTGGTTCAGGAACCAACGAGAGAGGGAGTTATTATAAATTTAATTCTTAGTGGAAGGCAGGATTTAGTGAGAGAGGTAACAGTGGTAGGGCCACTTGGCAATAGTGATCATAACATGATCAAATTTGAACTAATGATGGAAGGGGGACAATATATAAATCTACAGCTCTAACACTACATTTTCAAAAGGGAAACTTTGATAAAATGAGGAAAATAGAAAAAATTGAAAGGTGCAGCTGCAAAGGTTAAAAGTGTACAATTGGTGTGGACACTGTTTAAAAATACTATCTTAAAAGCACAGTCCAGATATATTCCATGCATTCAGAAAGGTGGAAGGAAGGCAAAACGATCACTGGCATGGTTAAAAGGTGAGTTGAAAGAGGCAATTTTAGCCAAAAAACATCCTTCAAAAATTGGAAGAAGGATCCATCTGAAGAAAATAGGAAAAAGCATAAAGCATTGTCAAGTTAAGTGTAAATCATTGATAAGACAGGCTAAGAAAGAATTTGAAATGAAGTTGACCATAGAGGTAAAAACTCATAATAAAAATGTTTTAAAATATATCCGAAGCACAAAATCTGTGAGGGAGTCAGTTGGATCGTTAGATGGCCGAGGGGTTAAAGTAGCTCTTAGGGAAGATAAGGCCATTGCAGAAAGACTAAATTAATTATTTGCTTCTGTGTTTACTAATGGGGATGTTGGGGAGATACTGGTTCCGGAGATGGTTTTCAAGGTTGATGAGCCAGATGAACTGAACAAAATCACTGTGAACCTGGAAGATATAGTAGGCCAGATTGACAAACTAAAGAGTAGCAAATTACCTGGACCAGATGGTATGCACCCCAGGGTTCTGAAGGAACTCAAAAATGAAATTTCAGATCTACAAGTTAAAATTTGTAACCTATCATTAAAATCATCCATTGTACCTGAAGACTGGAGGGTGGCTAATGTAACACCAATATTTAGAAAGGGCTCCAGGGGCGATACAGGAAACTAAAGACCAGCGAGCCCGACTTCAGTGCCAGGAAAAATAGTGGAAACTATTCTAAAGATCAAAATCACAGAGCATATAGAAAGACATGGTTTAATGGAACACAGTCTGCATGGATTTACTCAAGGGAAGTCTTGCTTCACAAATCTGCTTCATTTTTTGAAGGGGTTAATAAACATGTGGATAAAGGTGAACCGGTAGATGTAGTGTATTTTGATTTTCAGAAGGCATCTGACAAAGTCCCTCATGAGAGGCTTCTAAGAAAACCAAAAAGTCATGGGTTAGGAAGCGATGTCCTTTCGTGGATTACAAGCTGGTTAAAAGACAGGAAACAGACAGCAGGATTAAATGGACAATTTTTTCAGTGGAGAAAGGTAAACAGTGGAGTGCCTCAGGGATCTGCACTTGGACTGGTTATTTTCAATATATATATAAATGATCTAGAAAGGAATAGAACGAGTGAGGCAATCAGATTTGCAGATGATACAAAATTAATTGGAATAGTTAAATCACAAGCAGATTGCAGGAGGATCTTGCAAGACTGGAAGATTATGCATACAAATGGCAGATGAAATTTAATGTGGACAAGTGCAAGGTGATGCATATAGGGAAAAATAACCCATGATGTAGTTACACAATGTTAGATTCCATATTAGGAGCTACCACCAGGAAAAAGATCTAGGCATCAGTGGATAATATATTAAAATCGTCGGCTCAGTGTCCTGATCAGTTAAAAAAGCAAACAGAACTTTAGGATTTTTTAGGAAGGGAATGGTGAATAAAACATAAAATATCATAAGGCCTCTGTGTAGCTTCATGTGAGACCAAACCTTGAGTACTACAATTCTGGTCACTGCACCTTAAAAAAGATATAATTGCACTGGAGAAGGTACTGAGAAGGGCGACCAAAATGATAAAGGGGATGGAACAGCTCTCCTATGAAGAAAGGCTAAAGAGGTTAGGGCTGTTCAGTTTGGAGAAGAGAACGCTGAGGAGGGAGTATGATAGAGGTTCAGAATAGTAAATGTGAATCGGTTATTTATTCTTTTGGATAATAGAAGAACTAGGGGGCACTCCATGAAGTTAGCAAATAGCACATTTAAAACTAATCGGAGAAAATTATTTTTCACTCGATGCACAATTAAGCTCTAGAATTTGTTGCCAGAGGATATGATTAATGCAGTTAGTGTAGTTGGGTTTAAAAAAGGTTTGGATAACTTCTTGGAGGAGAAGTCTATTGCCTGCTATTAATCAAGTTGACTTAGGGAACAGCCACTGCTATTGCTGGCATTAGTAGCATGGGATAGACTTAGTTTTTAGGTACTTGCCAGGTGCTTGAAGCCTGGTTTGGCCACTGTTGGAAACAGGATGCTGGGTTTGATGGACCCTTGGTCTGACTCAGTATGGCAAGTACTTATGTTCTTAAAATGCATACTTTCTCTACGTATTTTATAAACATACATGTATATGATTTTGGTGTGTAAAAAAATATAACATGTATGAGTAATAACCCTGAATTACATGCAGAAGCAAGTATTTCATAAAGTATACCGTTTTGAAAATACTTATTTGATTGCATACTTGGAAAAACCAGTTTGCTAATACCATCACCAGTTCGCCCAATCCTTCTCTAGTTCACCTAGACCAGTGATGGCTAACCTATGACACGCGTGTCAGAGGTGACATGCCGAGCCGTTTTTGCTGACACGCGTAGTGTTTCGGGACTATCGAATTTTTTTTTTTTAATTGGCTGCGCCGAGCCTTTTTTTTTTTTTTATCGGCTGCGCCAACCCTTTAAAATTAGTTTTTTTAGTATCCCCCCAATGCCCCCGGGCGCATGCGGTGCAGCGACAGGCCCACGTCACCACAGCCCAAAGAAAAAGATCGCGTTTAAACGCGCTGATGCTCCTCCTCCTTCCTGTGCGGCCCCGGAAGTAAACGTTGCCGGAGCCGCGTGGGCAGGAAGGAGAGAAGCATCAGCGCGTGCAGAAGAGGAGCATCGCTTGCGCTTACGGGCCGCCGCGAATCCCAAGTCGCAGCGGCCCGAGAAGAGGAAGAAGCCCGGTAGCAGGGCCGCTGCAGAGCCCATCCTGCGGCGACCCGCGAAGAGGAGGCCGAGAGGTGAGAGAGAGGCTGAGGGTCTGTAGAGGGTGGGTGTGTGTGTGTGCGTGCGTGTATGAGATGAGTTGAGAGATTGTGTGTGAGGACCTGAATGTTTGCAGAGACTGCATGTGCTTGAGTAAGACAGCATGTGGGAGTGAGAGAGAGCCTGTGTGTGTGAGTCAGACAGCATGTGCCAGTGAGAGCCTGTGTGTATGAATGATTGTATGAGAGAGAGCGTGTGCCAGTGAGAGCCTGTATGTATGAATGATTGTATGAGAGAAAGCGTGTGCCAGTGAGAGCCTGTGTGTATGAATGATTGTATGAGAGAGAGCGTGTGCCAGTGAGAGCCTGTGTGTATGAATGATTGTATGAGAGAGAGCGTGTGCCAGTGAGAGCCTGTGTGTATGAATGATTGTATGAGAGAGAGCGTGTGCCAGTGAGAGCCTGTGTGTATGAATGATTGTATGAGAGAGAGCGTGTGCCAGTGAGAGCCTGTGTGTATGAATGATTGTATGAGAGAGAGCATGTGCATTGAGAGCCTGTGTGTATGAATGATTGTATGAGAGAGAGCATGTGCCAGTGAGAGCCTGTGTGTATGAATGATTGTATGAGAGAGAGCATGTGCCAGTGAGAGCCTGTGTGTATGAATGATTGTATGAGAGACAGCATGTGACACTGAGAGCCTGTGTGTGAGAGAGAGAAATGCATGTGAGAATGAGAACCTGACTGTGTGTTTGAGGGAAGAAGATGAAGAGAAAAGAAACAGAAAAAAAGACAATATAAAAGGAATTGGCAAAAAAAAAAAAATAAGAAAGGGAAGGTGGAAAAAAAAAAGCCTGTGACCAACCAATTAGAAAACAAAGATCAGACAGCAAAGGTAAAAAAAAAATTCTTTTTAGTGATTGGCACATGTAATCTTTGGGAATGTGCAAGAATAGCAACATCCCCAGTAGTCATGTGGCAGCAGTGACAGTGGCAGCAGAGGAATGAGAGAGGTTCTGAGGTTGCTGGCAAAAGAGAGGGGGGTCTGCCTTCAGTGTGTGCATGTGTATGAATGGGACTCTGCCTGGGGGTGTATGTGTGTGAATGCATGGGTGCCTGCCTGGGGTCTGTGTGTGTGAGAATGAATTGGTGCCTGCCTGGAGGATGGAGCGGGAGTGGTGTGAAAATGACTGGGAGCCTGCCTGGGTGTGTGTGTATGTGAGGGAGCCAGTGAGTGTGAGAGCATGATTGTGTATGAGAAAATCCAGGGGAGTAAGAGTTTGGGTGGAGGGGGAGAGAGTGTTTTAATTGAAGATTTAGCCGATGAAATTCAGCAACAAAAAAGTCACTAAGCAGGTAAGGTAAAGAATTATTTGTTTTTGCTTTATTAATAAATACAGTACATATTAAAATTATAACTTTGTTATTAATTAGAGCTACAAATATCACAATTATGGATTTTTCTAGAAGTGACACACCACTCGAGTTATGTCAGATTCTAGCTGCACTAGATGTTCATTTTAAGATTTATGCGGATGATATCCAAATTTATGTCCCCTATAAATCTTCCTGGGCTGATACAATTTCATTATGCAACTTGTATGTTAATACAATTAAACAGTGGCTAAGTCATAGCCGACTTAAACTTAATACAAAAAAAACAGAACTTCTCTATCTGAGTGTTCTAGATGACTCTCTAAATGGTCCTCCTTCATTGATCACCCTGGGTAATGAGATAATCAAAGTTAAGAAAGTTACCCGCAATTTGGGAATTCAAATGGATACAAATCTATCTTTATCCTATCACGTTTCCAATCTTGTAAAAAATTCATTCTTTAAATTGCACACTTTGAAACGACTAAAACCTTTACTTTTCAAAAATGATTTTCAAACTGTACTTCAGTCTCTCCTGTTCTCGGGTTTAGACTATTGTAACAGTTTGTTTCTGGGTCTTCCAGACTCTGCGATAAAACCATTGCAGCAAATACAGAATTCAGCCGCTCGTCTCTTAGTAGGACTACCTATGAGATATCATATTTCCCCTATCTTATATAAACTTCATTGGCTCCCAATTAAATATCGAGTAAAATATAAGGTTCTCTCTATAATTCATTCACTAATTCATGACCATGATTCCACATGGCTCTGTACATCTTTACGGTTGTATAAACCAATGAGACACCTTCGATCAACATCTCAATATTTGCTCGATGTTCCCACAGTTAGAATAGCAAGACTCAATATGACCAGGGAGAGGGCCTTTTCAGTGGCAGGACCGCTGTTGTGGAATTCTCTCCCTAACACCTTAAGGCAAATTATTAGTCATAGTGAATTTAAGAAGGCAGTTAAAACTTATTTATTTAAGATTGCATATGCTCATCTTGAAAATTGACTAATTCACTTTTTTTAAGCCACATTTTTTGTAGCAATCTACTATTCAATTACACATTTTGAAGGAATATGGTTTATATGAGTTATATTTTTAGATTTATTATTTCCTTTCTATCTTTGACTATTTTTGTTAAAAAATTAGTATATCTATTTTATGAGTAGGGATTATGACAATATAATGTATTTTTATTCTTTCTATTTCTTATCTATACTTTTTTAAATTTGACGTTTTATTTTATTTTATTTTTTATTTTTGTTTTTTTCTTTGGTTAATGGCTCTATATAATCGAAATTTGTAAACCGTCTTGATCAAACTAGTTTGAAAAGACGGTATAGAAATTTTTTTAAATAAATAAATAAAATGCTCGGTTTTTTTATAAATTTTGACACACTGAGCTCAAAAGGTTGGCCATCACTGACCTAGACCCTCCAGCACTTCACCCAAAACCCATACTAGTTCACCCAGACAAGTCTGATTTCACTAGTTTGAGACAATCAACAGGTGTAAAAGTGTCTGAATAAGATTGGTAATATTTACACATATATCTCTTACAAAATAGCAGCAGCTGTGCATTCTTCTGAACCTTGCCCTGGTACATCCCTAAACCACCCCCTTTTTCCTCCAGTAAAATATATGGGCAAAACCGAAAATACGCGCATACACTCGACGTTTATAAAATAGCATATATGCATGTACATACTACTTATGCATGGACATGCTATTTCCACGCACGGAACCTCTTTGAAAATTCACTTCTGCCCTATGGATCTTTTCAAGGAAAAGGTAGGTTTTTTTGGGGTGCCCCCCAGGTACTGCATTCACTTCTGTAATGGAAGGTAAAAGCAAAGGCAAAAGTAGAATTTATTACTGCTCTACAGGGGCACATTGAGCCACAAAATCATCAACTGCAAGGAACCGGGAACACTATAGTGCTGATACCAGCACAGTGTTGGCAAGGAGAATAATTCAGCAATGGAACAGCAAAGAAGGAGGGATGTCTGAGATGCTCAGTATTTGATTTTAAACAGTCACAGCTAAAAAACGGGAGTGAGGAAGTTGAAGGCTTGGCTGAGAAAGACAAGAGCAGCCAGGTGAGGGGAGAGAGAGAGACTGACCGCTGGCTGGATTACTGCAGGGTTATAAAGATGGGGATTTTAGGGGGCAAACATTTGTATATGATTGAAAACCTTATGTCAACCAGACAAGCAGAGACATCTCATTAGGAGATTGATAAGTGTGTGTGTGTGCTAGGGGAGCGGGGGGGCATGAATTGTTTCTTTTACTGTTCATCAATCTCAAGGGTCAGCTATGCCACCAAATTTTCCAGAGTTAGCTTGCTGGTCCCTGCTGAACAAAAGGTTGAAAATAGGACCCTAACTGAAAGTAGAGATAGAGAGAATATGTTAGAGCCATTCAAATACCTCACAGCTATAATTAATATGTAAAAAGCAAACCTTTTAGCAGAACAATAATTCTAGAACAGCAGTGGCCAACTCTGGTCCTCAAGTATCAGAAACAAGTCTGGTTTTTAGGATCTTTGCAAGTACTGCCTGATTTTCCAAGGGTTTCTCCCGTAAGCACAGAATGGAAGAAACCAGTTCCCAAGTATGAAGCAACTGATAAATACATCCTCTTTTTTTTTATATATATATAGGTATGTATGTATGTTATCCTGGTTCAGCTTCCCCCATACCTGAGTTTCTAGCACAGCTGGAACGAAAGAATTGCTATACTGGGTCAAACCGAGGTTCCATCAAGCACAAGATCCTGTTTCCAACAGTGGCCAGCCCAGGTCAGAAGTACGTGGCAAGATCCCAAACAGATAGATCCCATGCTGCTAAGGGATAAGTAGTGGATTTCCCCAAGTCTACTTGGTTAATAACAGTTTATGGACTTCTCCAGGAACTTGTTCAAACCTTTTTTTAAACCCAGCTAAATTAACTGTCTTTACCACATCCTCCAGTAATGAATTCCCTAATTGTGCATGACTGAAAAAACATTTATCTGATTTGTTTTAAATTTGCTACTTTCTAACTTCAAGGAGTGTCACCTAGACTTTGTAATTTTTGAAAGAGTAAATAACCGATTCACATTTACCCGTTCTATTCCACTCATTATTTTATAGACCTCTATCATATCCCCCCTCAGCCATCTCTTCTCCAAGCTAAAATGCCTTAACTCTTTAGCCTTTCTACATAAGGGAACCATTCCATTCCCTTTAGCATGTTGGTCACCCTTGTCTGTATTGTTTCCAGTTCAACTATAACTTTAAGATGCAGCGACCAGAACTGTACACTACTCCAGGTGTAGTCTCACCAGGGAGCTATACAGAGGCATTATGACATTCTCCATTTTATTCTCCATTCCTTTTCTAATAATTACCAACATTCTGTTTGCTTTTTTGACTGCCACTGCACACTGAGCTGAGGATTTCCTGGTTGGTAACTCCTTTTCCTGGTTGGTAACTCCTAATATAAAACCTAACATCATGTCACTATATTGTGGGTTACTTTTTCCACTTTGCACTTGTCCTCATTAAATTTCATGTACCATTTGGATGCCCAGTCTCCCAGTATCCTCCTGCAATTTCTCAAAATCTGCTTGTGATTTAACAACTCAGAATAATTTTAATGATAGGTTACAAATTACTAGTAATAAGTATGCAATTTCATTTTTTATTTTTTCAGAACTCTGAGGTATAAATCATCTGCAAATCTGATCAACTCACTTGTCGTTCCATTTTCCAGACCACTTATACATATTTTAGTAAGCGCTGGTCCCAGCAGAAATCCCTGAAGCACTCCATTGTTTACATATTTCTGCTGAGAAAATTGACCATTTAGTCCTACTCCCTGCTTCCTATATTTTAACCAGTTTGGAATCCACAACAGGACATTTCCTCGTATCCCATGACTTTTTAATTTTCTCATAAGAGTCTCTCAGGGATCTTTGTCAAATGTCTTCTGAAAATCCAAGTACACTATATCCATTGGCGCACATATTGGTTAATCCCTTTAAAAAAAATGTAGCAGATTGGTGAGGCAAGACTTGCTTTCGGCCTGTGCTGAACGCTCATTTTACATACAGCCTGCTTTTATTTTTAACTCCCGATGCATAAGCATACCATTAGCTTACTTCATTGGGAGTTTAAAAAAAATGTTAGCCTGTGTATTAGGAACTGAGGGCTGAATTGCTGCTCACAGTTTTAATGCTCAGGTTTCTGCATTGGCCTGTATGCTATTTGTCCTAACTACATCCTCTGACAACAGGTCATACCTGTCCTCTGGAAATGTATGCATACATTATACTCTCGATACATTCCAAATAGACCGACAGTAGCATGCAGTCAAGACCTTCAAGGGGTTCAGTGACTCCCCAGGAGACTCAGTACCTCTATTGCATGTGGACTCTCAGGCCCCATATGCTGAACTGCTGAATGGGCGCTGGAGCTGAGCAGTTCCAGCAACAGCAAGATCTCCCTTCCTGACAAATCCCACTGCTCAAACTAAGAGACTTCCACCAGTTCGTATACTATGCATGTTAGGCAGACAGCATACTTAGTCTTCTTTATATTTTTCCCTTGTGTGATTTACAAAGACTTGCAGAGTCTATCTTGCCAGAAGAAGCCTAGGCCCACCAGCTGAGCCCATCCTAACAGCCGCCGGAAAGGAGGCAGCTGGGGTAGCTGGCAGAGCCCATTCTGCCAGCCATTGAAGACTTTGGGAGGGTGAAGAATTAGGGTGGTCAGTTGGTATAACTGCAGCATCCCCCACCTCCTCCTTTTCCTCTATGGCATGTGCTTCTGATTAGACAGAAGTGCAAAAACGTAGAGGAGGTGGTGGGGTGCCACAGAGACAGCAGAAATTTGGGGAGAGTGCTGTAGCTGCTGCTGTCTTGTCCTGAAACATTTAGAGTTGGGGAGGATGACTGGAGTGGGAGAGCAGCCAAGACCAGGAAAAATGAAGAGGGGAGAGCAAATGTGTGAGTGGATGCTGGAGCACAAACGTAAGATGGCATGATGGGGTGGTGACATGCCATGATGGAGCAGGGGTATGAGGGAGAGAGCCATTGGTGGTGGTGGTGGAGGGGTTGTGATAGGGTGGATAATGTGAGAGGAGATGATGGGTGAAAGACCCAGAGAAGGGGGAGTTGATGGGGGAAGAGAAGGATTTGGCAGGGGAAGGAGGGTGGAACAGAGCATAAGCAGCGATGAGAGGAAGCTGCATAAGATAAAGGTGATGGGGGATGGAGGAAAGAGAGCTGGCAAATGGAGGGGGGAGAGGTAGAAAAACAGCATGACACAGGTTAATGGTTTGGAGAGCATAAAAGTGGATGATGGAGAGTAATGAATGAGAGAGAGAGTTACTAAGGAGTGAGCAGTTAATCCCTTACTGTGAATTGCAGTGCACATCACTGAGAATAGAAGATTTTTGTTTGCACAGATATGATAAATCATTTCACATTGCACATCACAAACTCCCGATGTGCAGAAAATAAAATACTATAAAAAATCCTACACTGTGACAGAAGTAAAAGCAGACTGATCCCCAAAATATCCTAAAAATGAGTCTTGCTTTGCTACTGGTACCTGTTTTTCTGCCTGCTTGAAAAGTTTTTGTAATCTTTCATCCTCAAACATACACTGAGGAAGCTCGGTCTCTCCCCTCGCTTTCATTTCCTCCAGTCTCTGCCTGAGGACTCTCAGTGTCTGCAGCTCGTCATTCAAACGACTCTGCTTCGTCCGAGATGCCTGGAGATCCAACTCCAAGTCAAGAGAAGTCCGCACAGGACGTTCTTGTGTTGCTCTTCGCATGATGGGCTGGCAGCTTGGCTGAAATGTAAAGAAAAATAATTATAGAAACTATAGTAGCAATTTTATCATGTCACAAAAGGATCTTGCAGCCACATGATGAGTAGAGCAGTTTGGATGAAAAAAATGTAAGGATTTTACTCTTTCTGGGTATTGTTTTAAATTCTAAAGCTCTGAATTTAAATTGATTGAACAGGGAAAACAGCATTGCTTTATATATATATATTTTTTTTTTTTATTTTTTTTTAGAGTAGTACATAAGTAGGGAAAGACAAAAAAAGGATAACAGAGGAGAGTAATACAAACAATATCTGGCCTATAGTTCAACTTTAATTTGTAAAATATTATACTATACAAAGATCTATATTCAGAGAAAAACCACAGTATCGTAAGAAAAACAAATTTTGTAGTAGGAACTAAGCTTCCTTGGTTTCCTATGGAATAAAACAGAATGCCCAACTCCATACAACGAGAAGACCTCAAGGCTAGAACAAGTGACCGCTGGCTATGAGAGGCTGGGCCCTTAGAAATCACCCTCTTCAGAGCAAGTCACAGGGAATCTAAGGTCGTGTGTGAAAGATTCAAGATTTCATTGTGGAGGTAAGTCACAAGGAGCACTGGATGGCAGTGTATGGAGTCGAGCTTTCCTCCTGTAGAGGTATACAGTAAGCTTGATAATTACTGTGGAAACTCTTTTCTTTTAAAATCTTTAATCTCTCTCCCATTCTTTTCTAATGTGATTTTAAATTAATTTGCCTTCTGTTGTGGATAACTTGGTTGTCTGCTTGAATGAAGATGCTCTTCCCTCAAAGAAGATGCATGAATGTAGAGCTTATCTGATTGCCCTTAATTCCAGCAGATTGTTGAGAAAAGTTGCTCTCCTCATGAGACCAGGTGTCATGGGTTTGTAATAATCCCACATAAGTGCTCCCTCTTTTCGAGAAGGGGTCAATCGCTAGCAAGACTTAATGAAGAAGAGTGCAAAGTGGCGCTCCATCCTGAAGCACATGGAGGATTACCACCAGAGTAACTCTCGCCTCGGAAACCTGGAGTACCTTGTAGTGGTCATAGGGAGAATCCATCTTGAAGCAAAGGAAGTGCCACTGGGAAGGATGGATGAGTATATGAGCATATACATCCTTCATATCAACAATGCATATCTAGTCATGCTTTGGGATGTAAGGGAGAATTGTGCTGAAGGAATTCATTTTGAATTCCTCTTGAAGTTGATTTTTGTTCAAGGGACTCAGAACCAGAATGGGCCTTAGTCCTCCTGATTTCTTGGGTATGACGAAATATTGGAAGTAGAAATCCTGTCCATGCTGGGATACAGGGACTGGTTCTATCATTTGTTAGTGAAGAAGTAATTGCACTTCTCAGCGAAGTTGCCGCAAGTGAAATGGTTGCAAATCAATATTCAAGCAGTGTACAAAGGATGGTAGCCAGGAGAAACACAAAAAGATCTAGATTCCACTATTTAGAGGATCTAGAAGTCCTTGGTTATCTGGTACTACGCCTCCAGGAAGATTTGGATTTTGTCCCCAATCAGAATGAAATTTGGAGGGATGAAAGACTGAACCCAGGGTTTATGCTGGGCCTGTTGTGTAGTCTTAGGCTTATGGCACTCACACTGCCAGGATCTGACCAGAAGTGGTTGCTGACATTGGGCCAGAAGAGGTAGTAGGTAATACTGCTGAAAAGGCTGGAATTGACACCTGTAAACCTGTGAAAGTATGACTATTTGTAAGTGAAGAAGACCCTTGAGAGGTTTGGGTCGCTAATATTAAGACTTTCAGAAAGAAGTTAAAAGCACTATACATTTTGAGGCATTTAACATATTACTGATGTTTTATTCTTTGTCTATTGGCTTGTATATGTAATATATATTTTATTGTCATTTTCTTTGTAATGTTTTATGAATATTTATCTTGTAATCTGTCCTGGAATAGGCAGAAAAGAAAAAAGATCAAACAAACAAACTGGTGCGTCGAGATATGGGCAGTAAGCATGGAGCTTTGAAAGACTCTTGCCAAAAATGTCCAGCAGCCTTTTTTAGGGTGGACTCAATGAAGGACTAATGTAGCACGACCCCAAAACATGGACATTTTTGGGTTGTGCATTTGAGATCCAGCTTGCTAGTCTATGAATGCCAGAGATAGGTGTTTCCCACCTATTCATCTGCAACAAGTTTAGAATATTGTGGACTGAAAGAGCTGCTGGATCTGACGAGACATCTAATATCTGGAGTGGCCTGAGATTTCTAAATGGAGTTCTTTGATGCTAAGCATTGTCCTGACCTTTTCCACAAAATCTGAATATGACAGGTGTTCCAGGGTGATGAATGGTTAGGTGTATCCAGAAATGAGTAGAAGGTATATCTGTAGACCCCTCTTCTGAACGTGAGGGTTTACTAACCCAGGAACCCAATTACGATGAAGGTGAACCAGGAGAATTTTCCTGTTGCCTCGGAGGGGAAAGCCTTGGTGAACAGCCTCTGAGAGACTTGACTCTGCTGCCATTGAGTGGGAAGATGAAGAACTCTGTATCACGTCGAGGGACTGATGTGTCCTCTGACCTAGTATAGGCAGGGGATCATCCTATTCAGGAACAAAGATAGGTTCCTGTATCTCAAACGGTTTTTTTGTTTTCTGAAATGACAGAAGTAAAATGAACCCTTCAGTAGTTGGCCTACAGTGGCTTACATTCAGCTGTGTAGGTATTGCAGCTCAATGATTTTGGTTTGGGGCTTGGTGCATCACATGCTTTGATAGAGTGTAGAGCAAGGATGTTTTTGTTGATGCATATATCAGTTGCATCAAAGGGATCGGCTTGTTTTGCGCTGTGCAGCACTGGGCCTTTAGGATGGTGGGTTGATGGAAAGGAATGCATCAAGTGCCTCAGTATGTTGAGAGTTGACTTATAATTTTTTGATGCAGGTTCAGATGCCAACAAATGATGCCGCTTTTTCCTTTGAAGTTTGGATTGCATCACTGAACCCAACTTCAATTTAGGGGAGTCTCTGAGGAGCTCTTGCTCAACTCCTGTCCTGGTGAGGCAGATGATGCTCTGTTGTAGGAGGATCTACTGAGGCTTCTGAGAGACTTCCGCTGTTCCTCTATGCGGTGCGCCCTGGAATGCTGAGACTGCAGAGACATCTGTGCACAGGTAGAATGGTTTGCTTAGTCATGGTCCGGGATCCAGGCAATGATAATCTGTGTGGGACATCAACTTGCCTCAGATACAAGCCATTTTGAGAAGGCAAAAGTTTAGGGGTTTTTTGTAGCACTGAAAAGTTCTTTGGTGCTGCAGTGTAGTAGGCAACTAAAAGTAGGAAAACTGAGGATAATAATGAAAAAGAATAAAAATTTTTAAAGGATTTTGAAAAACAAATCTGGCGAGACTGTGTACACATCTGTCAGACAAAAATGACTGAAGAGGCTCACGAGGCAATACCCGAATGGGAACTCCAGCACATGCTCAGTAGAACTCAAAGCTGTACTAGCTAGGAAAAACAAGTCCATTCAGTGCCACCAGGTGACATATCCCACATGTAATGGTTAATTCAGTCGTTTATCAATGGAAAATATGCAACATATTGATACATATATAGGAATATAAACACTTAAAGTTAAGGATATTTCAATGTTCAGAAAGGGAAACATGATAAATTTCAAACAGTGGAAATGTGGATTAGGTAACACATACCCTTTTTACTCGCAAGCTGCGTCGCTCTGTGGAGTTTCTCACAAAAGGGCACTTTTTGGCCAGTGTTGAGCTGTCACTGTCACTCCTATTCAACTGTGAAAACATGCAGGCAGTCAGTACAAGCATTACTTTCCAAACCCACTTTTGAGAACCAAAAGTGAAGCTAGTATATACTATGGTTACCATCATCTATAAAACATATTATCATCCTAACAATAACAGTAATAAGCATCTTAATGTTTAGCATTTGTGCAGCAGCATCAGTACATGCATCACTGGAAAAGTCAAGGCACCTGGCTAAAAGTGACCACCTGGAAGAATTCATAGTTTAGTCGGAGGATAAGATAAATGTGCACGAACACCTGAGTTGTGGTAAGATTTGAACCAGGTACCAGAACTTTGTGCCCTACGCACTGCCTTACTAATGTTTTCAGTGTTTAAGGGCCTGATTCACTGCACTTTTTTTCATCATAGACAAAGAATGAGAGAAAAGCCATAGAAATGCAAGCTTGTTGAGTACTGACCAGATACAAGGGCTTTATGCATCAGAAATATCCAAACCAGACAATTCAATCGACAGTTAGGTTTCTCTAATAAAGCCCCTCTATCCAAGCTCCTTATAACAGTGATAAAGGTAAAGGAACACTATTAAAAAAGCCAACTGATAGCCAACTGATAGCTTTAACCTCCAGGAGGTGAATAGCAGATGAATATCATGTTTTCATAAATATCTACTGTTGTAAAAGGGGATATTCAGTCATTATTTGGTATGTTATGAAACACTCCAAAAGATATTCACAAGGACCTGAATAAAGATACTGGGAGCAAGAAGATGACTTAGCCCGCCTATATTTTCCTTTATCGGGTTCCTTTTGTTTTTCTTGCCTCCCCCAAAGAATTATTCACCTGACTAGATGCAGGACTTTTATTTACCTCCCACGGGACTCAAGTAGTTTCCATTATTTCCAATAGGAGGAAAAATTAATGTTTACATTTTCTTTTCCACTCATGGAAAATCATGTGAGCGACTGTCCTGCCTTGTACTTTTTTTTTTTTTTTTTAATTTGTAAAATTTTTATTAAAACGAAAGAACAGGTTTAACAGACCATATGAAACAGCAATAGAACAGTAAAACTCAGTCCAATACGGACATAAAAACAAGCATACGCTGTCGTACATTGGAAACTGCACCAGATAAAACAAAGCAATAGTCTGCACTTCAAAGAGAGAAACCTAAGATGAATGTCAATGCTGTAGTTTAACATACCAAACCCCCCCCCCCCCGAGCCTCAATGGTGTGCAATTTAGGAAAAGGTAGGGAGAATCACATCACAAAGGGGCAGATAAATATGCCTAAGCAAAAAGAAAAGGGGGTCACTGCGATCCCGGAGAGGCAGAGGTCATGGACGAGTGCCACCGTTGGTAGGGGCGCCATATCATGTCGAATCGTGAGGTCTGTTTATGCTTAAATGCTGTGATTTTTGATAATAAAATAATAAAAAAATGGTATGCACCCTATGTTGTACGGCTGCTTTTGTGCTGTCTTGCCTTGTACTTTATTCAATTCCATTAGAATGGAATCAGGAAAAAAGTCTCCGGAAAGAGTTGGGAGCTTTTTCTTGATACCTTTGAAAAGACAGTATCACGACTGCCAACTGTTAAAAGCTGCAGAAACATACTAGTCACACAAATCCCCTCAACCCCACAGTCACGCTCCCAAGTATACAATACCTGGACCCACTGTTGGATTTTGGGAGGATTATAAATGTGCTTCCAATGAGGCACAACAGGGAGAGGAGAGGAGCTAAGGAGAAGTTCAGTAGTTGATGTGATTGTGAGAGGAGTTTCTGCAGTCTGCTTGTGAAGACTGCAAGTTTGTGAGTGTAGAAGGTGAATGGTTTGCTGGAGGACAAAAGAGGTACTCTCCTCAGTAAAAACTGGACAGCGATCTAGAGGGATAAAAACCCTCAGAGCACAGGGATACAGACTTATCCTGGGGAAGCCCACAACCTGAGTGATAAAAGAAAAGTTTTTCCTGCTTTTCACTGGGGCTGAAAGAAAGGAAAAGCCTCTGACTTGAGAGGGCAGAATCTTCATTTTTGACTGCGTTCAAGTGAGAAGTGAGAAACTACTTGAAAAATATGTGATTCTAAGAAGCTGTAGTTCCTGTGTTTTTGGTACTTTTGAACTGTGTGCTGATTTTTCTGCCTTTTTCTGCACTGTGATCTATTTTTAGACTTTTAAAAAATTTCTTTTTACTGTTTTGGAACACAGCATTGTGTGGAGCTTTTGTTTTTGTGTGTTAGACTCCCCTTGGGCTACACAGTTTTTGCTACTACCCAGTAGAAAAAACCCTGTACTGGGGGCTACAGAAAGGTTTTTTCTCCACTCCTGCAGTTGCCAAAAGTGATCCCGACGAAAAGGAAGGTTACACTACTTAGCCAGATAACTTGGATGCACTCCGAAGTTAACTGGACAAATGGCACTGAATATCAACCTCCTCATGCCAACAAAACAGAAAATATTTTATGTATTAAAGAAAAAATTAAATCTTTCAAACATTCTTTCCCCATTCCCAGGGATATGTAGCTTATTCTGAGCTCTTTGGTGGTTATAAACATCAGCCGTTAGAAAAGGGGCAAGCATCCTCCTCCAGACTTGCGGCTTGGACTGTACTGGACACCGTAGCGAGATCTGCAGTGTCCTACATATTTCAAACTGCTGGCTCCCAGTAGAAGTGATGGTAAATGTAGACTAAGGTGCTGTTGCTCTTCTCTTACTGTTGGCTAATTCAGTGGTGTGTATGTGTGTGTTAGCGGGGGTAAGAGTAGGAGAGGGCAGAAGGAAGAGAGGGTATTGGGTGGTTGGAGAGAGGGATTGGTGCAAGGTAGCTGGAGTGCGGGGGTGAGAAGTGGAAGGGAGAGAGAATTGACACTAGAGGGAGGAGAGTAAGATAGGAGATCAGCCATGTTTCAGGCAGGGGAAGGATTGAGGTATGAGTGAGGGAGAGACTTCCATGTGTGCACACCCATTCTTTTTTCACTCAACTCCTTCCTAGTGTGGCCAGTGCTGGTTTTCCAAACTTCTGTGGTACTCTGGCAATTCTTTGGCAAGGGTCAGATTTTGTGGATTTTGCGGTATCCATTGAATCGAGGAAACCAGGCGTTTGGCTTATAGTTTGCCCTATCACATTTCTTCTAAACACTAAGGTTCAGGGAATTCTTGTTCAAGAAAGACCATGCATCTCAATAACCTCTGACCTAAGAGAAGGTTAGTAAGATTAATTTGTCCTCACCCTGCATATGTACTGGTTCTTCTCTCCGGGAGAAAAGGTTTGAGAGCGCACAATCATGCTGTTCCTGACAAAGGGACGCTGCCTGGAGCTCAGGCTAGCCCTGTCCTTGGGTCGGATTGATATATTCACAGTTGCTGCTTCATCTGTGTTGGTCTCCTTATCAACCTGTCAGAATAAATAAAGCAACATCTTCTTATAAATAGGTTCACCTAAATTCCATCTGTCTCTTCAAAACCTATGCTTTAAATAAAATGGAGAAAACTACACAAGATCATGTCAGAGTTTCTTGGCCTGATATACTAAATTATGTATTTGCTATTCTTACCCAGTAGGAATACATGCTAAAACAGCAGTATTGCATACATTCATCAAAATCTCATGCTGCATGTTTCTTAGCATTACTACATCAACTGCTAGTCTTATTCCTCAGCCTCCATACATTTTTATCATATTTATTTCAAGATCAAACAAGGTTTTCCATCCCAGCTTGATAAACCATTAAACCAGATTATTAAAGCACTATGAAGCATGCAAAATAAGTACAAAAGTCCAGCAAGTCACTTTGCTTGCAGAGTTCTGTCATAGGATATCTTTTGCCTAAAGATTTCATTTCCTTCAAGTAAAGGAAGGGAAAAAAATACTTCAGAAAATGAAGTCATGCAGCAAAAGCTTGTACATAAAGCACTGAAGGACTTTTGCCTCAGTTTTAAATGCTGTACTTTCGGGCAAAAGTTCCACTACATGTTTTTTTCACACTTCTTTTTTTGCACAGTTATTTTCTGTGGGTGTTTTCCCCTTCCTGAAGTTTCAGGAAATTAACTCTTTTGGTAAACTACTTGATTTTTGAAAACTGAGCAAGATAGCTCATTCACAGGAATTTTAAGCTTTTTTTTACCCAACCTTAAATCTGGCCCTTTATGTAACCAAGGAGTGAAGGTAAAACACATTCTATTCCTTATAATCAAGTAACAGGATTGCAAATGCTATTCTGGAGCTTATTATTCCTTTACATTTCCTACTAGAGTTCTTTTCTATCACAATCTATTGGAAAATTAGTCTTATTTTGGCGTCTCCAGGCAATATTTAGGAGCACAAATATTTATGAAATACAATGGGCCAGATTTTATAACATGTGTGCGGGCGTAGATTTGTGCGCACAACCCGGCGCGCACAAATCTACATCGTATTTTATAACATGTGCGCGCAGCCACGCGCATGTTATAAAATCTGGGGTCAGCGCGTGCACCTTGTGCACGCCGAGCCCAAGGGGAGCTTTCCCTGTTCCCTCTGGCTTTCCCCGTTCCCTCTGAGGCTGCTCTGAAATCGGAGCGGCCTTGGAGGGAACTTTCCTTCCGCTCCCCCCCCCCCACCTTCCCCTCCCTTCCCCTATCTAACCCGCCCCCCAGCCCTACCTAAATCCCCCACCTACCTTTGTTGTGTTAGTTATGCATGCCTCCGGGCAGGCATAAATTGCGCTAAAAGGGAGCACCCAAGAGAGCTGTCAGGATCAGATTTAGGTCCCAGAAGGAACAATGGGCCAGAAAGGAGGACACAGTCTTTAACCCCCCCTTAAAAACCGGGACACATCCTTGTGATCAGCAATAGAGGCACCCTCAATGGTCCCCTGATAACACACAATAGCCACCACCTGCACCTTCAAGGAATTCAAGGCTAGACCCTTATCAAGTCTGCCCTGAAGAAAGGCCAGGATACAAGAAACTATGGCCCGCTAAGCAGACTCTGACATGTTGTGACAAAATTGCTGATGCCAGAGGCGGACGTAGGCTAAGGAGGTAGACTATTTCCTGGACTTCATCAATGTGGAGATCACTGTAGAAGAATACCCCCATCTCTGATCAAGAGCCAAACCATAAGAGAATGGAGTTGGGCCCCTGTAAAAAAGTTCCCACATCTTTGAGAGATTGAAAGGATGGGCCACCTGCAGTCAAAGGAGATCTGCGTACTAAAGCCTGTGAGGCCAATCCAGCGCGATTAGGATCACCTAATTTGGCTTCAGCTCTATCTGTTGTAGCAGCCTGCCAACAAGTGCCCATGGAGAGATGGCATATAAAAGGTCTCCCATCAGCCATGGTGGTACCAAAGTATCAATTCCCATTAACGACTAAGAAATTATCTACCTTTGCATTTTGACAGGATGCTATCAGGTCCAGCTGTAGACAACTCCACATGCGACAAATCATGCGAAAGGCATCCACACTCAACTCTCATTCCCCAGGGTCCAACGAATTTCGGCTAAGGAAATTGGCTTGAACATTTTCTTGACCCACAATGTGCGCTGTGGACAACAGGGAAAAGAGAAGGGATGTCTAGGGAAAGAGAAGGGGTGTTTCCTATGAAACATCCATGCTCCTTGTTCCCCCCTGTCGATTTACATAAGCCACAACCATGGCGTTGACTGAGAGGACCCAAACGGATCTCCCCCAAATCAGCGGGAGGAAGTGAAGAAGTGCCAAGCAGATCAACCTGGTCTCCAGTCAATTGATGGGCCACATGGCTTTCTCCGGGTACCAAATGCCATGAGCCATTTGCATCTGACAGTAAGTCCCCAATTGGAGAGGCTTGCATATGTAGTATCTAGAATCCAAGTTGGATTGATCAGGCTGACTCCTGTCAACAAGTTGGTGAAGTCCAACCACTACGGCAGGGACAGACGCACCACCAGACTCAGTGGAAGCCACACCATGTAGTCCTACATCTGCGGTACTCACTGAGTCTGGAGCGACTATATATGTGCCCTGGCCCATTGCACCAAGTCCAGAGTAGATACCATGAGACAGAGTATCTGCAGGTAGTCCCATGCCAAGGGAAGTTCCAAATTCAGAAACCCTCACCTGCGTAGCTTGTGCACCTGCTCGTTCATGAGAAACACTTGTCCTGCCTGTGTATTGAACTGCACCACTAAATACTCCAGGTCTGCGTGGCCTGTAACAAACCTTTAGTGAAATTGATGACCCAGCCCAAGTCTTCCAAGTCCTGAACCACATGACAGGACACACTCGTACCACCTCCTCGTGAGACAGCACCCAAATCAACCAATTGTCTAGACTAACTGAGTGGACTGTGATAACGTCAGATTGCAGAGCCATTGCCACTGCCATCATCTTTGTGAAGACCCAAGGCTCAAAACTGAAAACATTCCTGCAGCACATAAGAATGAAGATATATCTGATCCTTGACCTGAATAGGGATGTGCTGGAGGCTTCCGACAAGTCCAATGATCAGATAAATTCCCCCTGCCTCACTGAGGCCAGAACAGATCGTAACATTTCCATATGAAACCTAGGAATTCTGAGGCAGCGGTTCAGCCCCTTGAGATCCAGAATAGGGTGAAAGCAGCCATCCTTCTGGGAGCCACAAAGTAGATGGGAGTACTGACTGCAGCTCTGTTGTGTCGGGGGCAGGGGCACTACTGCGTCAAAAGCTTCAACTTTAGGACCACCTGCTGCTTGACCAGGCTTCCACAAGGAGAAATCTTGTAGGGTCCTTGAACAGGACAAAAGAGATCCAGGCTGTAACCGAGGAAAACTCTCTCTAGAACCCACCAATCGGCTATCATATGGGTCCCCTCCCTGTAAAACCCCTGCAGTCATTTTCCCATAGGAGTCAAGATGGAGTGAACCCACAAAGTCTCATGAGGAAGCTCCACTGATCCCCAAGGAGGGGGTGGATCTGCCATCTGGCACCATGAAATTACTGACCACAGCAGTTGGGGCCCACATACTGGGCAAATATTGCTGTGAGGTTCGAAACTGCCTGTGGACCCTGCTGGGCCTGTTAAATCTCAGACCAAGTTGGGGCTTGGGCTCTTCAAGATTCTTGACCAATTAGTCAAGATCTTCCCCAAACACTTAAAGGGTAACTTCCCAAGACAGGACTTGAACCAGGAGTCTGCTGCCCAATTGCGCAACCATAAAAGCCAGCATACCCCCCCCAGACAGGGCAACCTATCTGAAAGAGCTCCGCAACAAATCATACTGCACATCCAAAAGGAAGGCAGCAGCAGACTCCATCTTAGCCACCTCCTCACTCTCTGGAAGCTGCTGGATTCAGTGAAGAAGCATCCAGATTACAATGGCCAAACAGACAGATATCTGTACCACAGTGGCCGACGCAGCAAACAAACTCCTGTGGGGAGGCTCTATCTTCTTGTCTTGGGGGTCCTTCAGCAAGGCACCACCCTTCACAGGAATAGTTGTACGTCTGGTCACCACCATGGCCAACGCATAAGCCACAGGCACTTGAAAATATTTCTGGACCACCAGTGATGGGAGAGGGTAAAGCTGGTGTAAAAAATGGATCCCTCTCAGACCTGACTCTGGGGATTCCCAATCCAACATCATCTCCTCCACCTCCAGATGTAGACGAAAAGCAGTGGTGGTCTTGCACTTCCCCTTAATAGAATGCCAAACTGGAGTCTTCGGTGGGTTAGATTCTTGCAGTCGTCCAATCAGACCAACTATTTCATCTCCCATCCGCTTCCCCTAAATCCTTCAGATCCATCGTATCCCCCTCATGAAGGCCCCGGCACCTCAATGATTGGCCGAGCCCTCTTAGATGGAACAAATGGTGAAGGACCCAATATGGGACTATCCAACACACGGAGAACCCCCTTGCGCCCTTCCCCCGGTCTAGAAAAAGATCAAAATGCCTGGTGTAAAAAATGAAAAAAATATGGAGAAAAATCACTTTGGGCCCCCAGGGCCTCATTGGCACTCCTGCAGATGAAGGGCACTGAAATCCTCACCCAAAGCCAACCTCTCTTTGTGTTCTGTAGAATGTGCAGGAGAAGCTAAAATGGCCATTACCTTAGGAAGTGTTACCTTTAGAACAAAAAAGTTACCAATAAGGGCCCTGACCTCAGCGGTCAGAGTAACAGATATGAATGAGAAAAATAATTGTGAAAGCTTGCCGGGCAGACTGGATGAGCCGTTTGGTTTTCTTCTGCCATCATTTCTATGTTTCTATTAAGCTGCATGGTGGACCTTGAGTTCATCTCTTTGATGCCGGCAGCTCAAGGAGTACATCAGGTGAGGAAGCGGGAGCAAGACCAGTGCTTGACTACTCTCCTGGCTGCTCCCCCATGCCAAGCAAAGAGTCCCCTTCTCCTCGGCGGTTCTAGGTGTGCTTCAGGTCTCGCACTGCTGCATGGTCAGCTAAAACCTCTCAGCCTCTCTTGGGACTAAAGGCAGGAACTTCCCCTGCAAACAATACACACGTTCCTCTCCTACCAGCGATATGGCAAACCAAACTCCCTCGAGAGCTGCTACCTTTTTTTTCTTTGTTTTTAACAAAACATCCCTGGCTGCCCCAGATGAGGAAGGGGGGGGGGGTGTCAGGATAGCGGAACCAGACTGGGAAGAAGGAGAGAAACACAGGCAAACACCCTGTCAGACAAAAAGCCAATACTTAGCTGAGGTTCTTTTTCTTCTCCTTTAATTGTTTTTTCCCCACAAGTAAGACTGCTTTGTCCTAGCTCAGCCAATTACCCCCAGAGGAGCTGGAAGCTTTAGTATAGGCCTCGCACTTCTGGACAAAACCAGTGGCTTGATTGCAAATCCAATGTTGAGCTGCCGCACCAACCAGCCTTACCATCTGCTGGAGGCAGAAAATACTGGATCTCTGCTGCTATCACCACCTCTAATATAGTGGCTGTGATGTCACAGTAGAAATCTGTATAGTTTGCCTCCATATGCTGGTAGGGGGAGATAACCCACTTGTCATGGCTGGACTGGTGTAGCAGAGACAATATGAAAAGCAGAGTTGCTTACCTATAACAGGTGTTCTCTGAGGACTGCAGGATGTTAGTCCTCATGTAGGTGACATCATCAGATGGAGCCCGGATGCGGTAAACTTATGTCAGGGTTTCTAGAACTTTGACTAGGCACTCTGAGCATGCCCAGCATGTTCTATACCCAAGCGGAGTCCCTCATCAGTCTTGTAACATAGAATTATAAATAAAATAAAAAATAGAGAAACCCAACTCCGCAGGGTGGCGGGCAGGTTTCATGAGGACTAGCATCCTGTTATCCTCAGAGAACACCTGTTATAGGTAAGCAACTCTGCTTTCTCTAAGGAAAAGCAGGATGGTAGTCCTCACATATGGGTGAATATCTAGTTACAGACTGCCCCCAACACAAAAAGTGGACCAACGGACACCTAACCAGGTGCCAATGGGCACAAAGCCAGTGCTGTTGGTAACAGAGGGGTGGCAGCCAAAACCCAAACAATGGGCCCTAGGCGGAACAGTTGGGTTCTACACCTCAAACAGGTTCCAAATCTGCTGAAGAGTAGTAAATCACCTGAACCAGATGATATACACCCCAGGGTTCTGAAAGAATTAAAAAATAAAATTTCAGACCTATTCGAATTAATTTGTAACCTATCATTAAAATCATCCGTTGTACCTGAAGACTGGAAAATGGCCAGTGTAACCCAGATATTTAAAAAGGGATCTAGGGGTGATTCGGGAAACTATAGACTGGTCAGCCTGACTTCAGTGCTGGGAAAAATCGTGAAAACTATTATAAAGAATAAAGTCACATAATATTTAGATAGACATGGTTTGTTGGGACACAGCCAGCATGGATTTACCCAAGGGGAGTCTTGCCTCACAAATCTCCTCTATTTTTTTTGAAGGGGTGAATAAACATGTGAACAAAGGTGAACTGGTAGATGTGGTGTATTTGGATTTTCAGAAGGTGTCCGACAAAGTCCATCATGAGAAGCTTCTAAGAAAATTAAAAAGTCATGGAATAGGAGGTAATGTCCTGTTGTGGATTGCAAGCTGGTTAAAAGGCAGTAAATAGAGAATATGATTAAATGGTCTATTTTCACAATGGAAAAAGGTAGAGAGTGCTTCAGGGATCTGTACTTGGATCAGTGCTTTAATATATTTATAAATGATCTGGAAAGAGGTATGACAAGTGAGGTGATCAAATTTGCGAATGACACAAAATTATGCAGTGTAGTTAAATCTCAAGCGGATTGTGTTGAATTGCAAGAGGATCTTGCAAGACTGGCAAATTGGGCTTCCAAATGGCAGATGAAATTTTAGTAATGCATATAGGGACCAATAACCCTTGCTGTAGTTACACAATGTTAGGTTCTATCTTAGGAGTTACCACCCAGGAAAGAGATCTAGGCGTCATAGTGGATAATTCATTGAAATCGTCGGCTCAGTGTGTTGTAGTGATCAAAAAAGCAAACAGAATGTTAGGAATTATTAAGAAGGGAATGGCAAATAAAAGGATGTTCGTCATAATGCCTCTGTATTGCTCCACGGTGAGACCGCATCTGGAATATTGTGTGCAATTCTGGTCACCGTATTTAAAAAAAAATATATAGTTGCACTGGAGAAAATACAGAGAAGGGTGACCAAAATGATAAGGGGCATGGAACAGCTGCCCTATGAGGAAAGGCTATAGAAGTTAGGGCTGTTCAGTTTGGGGGAATATGATAGAGGTCTACAAAATCATGAAAGGACTTGAACAAGTTAATGTAAATCTGTTATTTACTCTCTCAGATAATAGAAAGCCCAGGGGGCATTCCATGAAGTTAACAAGTAGTCCATTTAAAACAAATCGAAGAAAATTCTTTTTCACTCAGCACATAGTTAAGCTCTGGAATTCATTGCCAGAGGATGTTGTTATGGCAGTTAGTGTGACTGGTTTTAAAGGTTTAGATAAGTTCCTAGACAAAAAAATCCATAAACTGCTATAAATTAATAAGCAATAGTAGTTTGTGATTTATTTAATGTTTGGGTATTTGCCAGATACTTGTGACTTAGATAGCCACTGTTGGAAACAGGACCCTTGGGCTGACCCTATATGGCATATATTATGTTCTTATGTTCTTATTCCTATCCAGACAGTAATGAGATGTGAATGTGTGAAGGGAACTCCATGTCACAGCCTTGCACATCTCCTCCACGGGAATTGTTCATAAGTAGGCCACCGTCACTGCCATGGCTCTGACAGAATGAGCCTTGACATGACCTCCAAGATGCAGTCCTGCCTGGGCATAAAGGAAGAAGATGGAATCTGCTAGCCAACTGGATAGTGTCTGTTTGTCATAGCAATGCCCTACCTATTCTTGTCAAAAGAAATAAAAAGTTGGGTGGACTATCTATAAGCTTCTGTCCACTCCAGATAGAAGGCTAAGGCTCGCTTGCAGTCCAAACTATGCAGTGCTCATTCGCCTTGGTGTGAATGGGGCCTGGGAAAGAATATTGGCAGAATGATTGACTGGTTAAGATGGAAGTCCATCACTACCTTAGGCAGGAACTTATGCATCCGCAAGACTACTCTGTCATGATAAAACTTAGTATAAAGTGGATAAGTCACTAAGGCCTGGAGCTCACTGATCCTGCACGCTGAAGTGACCTTCCAGGTCAAGTACTTCAGATCACAGGTGCGCAGCTGCTCAAAAGGAGCTTTCATCAGCTGAGCTATCACCACATTGAGGTCCCAAGACACAGCAGGAAGCTTAGGGGAGGCTTCAATTAAAGGAGGCCCTGCATGAAACGTACAACTATAGACTGTACAGAGATGGGCATACCATCCACACCTTGGTGGTATGCAACAATTGCACTGAGATTAACTCTAATGGAATTGGTCTTTAAGCCAGCTTCTGACAGATATAGGAAGTAATCAAGCAGAGTTTGTGGGGGGCAGGAGAATGGATCTAGGGCCTTCTGCTCACACCACACGGATAACCTCCTCCACTTCAGTCCATGCGACTTTCTAGTGGAAGGCTTTCTGGAAGCCACCAGGACCTGATACTCATTCTCTGAAAGATCAAGCGGCTTCAGGATTAACCTTTCAACATCCAGGCTGTAAGCGACAGGGAGGAATGCCACAGCCTGTCTTG
Source organism: Rhinatrema bivittatum (assembly GCF_901001135.1). Taxonomy (NCBI): domain Eukaryota; kingdom Metazoa; phylum Chordata; class Amphibia; order Gymnophiona; family Rhinatrematidae; genus Rhinatrema; species Rhinatrema bivittatum. Next base: position 112,114,431 of record NC_042615.1, on the reverse strand, counting down.
ATGATGAGATCTAGGGAAACATACATAGAAACATAGAATTGATGGCAGAAAAAGACCAGATGGTCTATCGAGTCTGCCCCACAATCTTGTTTTGAATTTGAATCACAGACCTTTAGTCTGGGCCATTTGTCACTAGCGTTTAATTGAAACTGTTGACCCTATGCCTATTATCTTTAGCTCGTTAGGAGGTTCACAAAGTTCAACCCATTCCCTAATTGATGTCTTAACCTGTATTCTTCACAATTTCCCATTTACTTCCTCCCTCTTGTTACTACCCACTAACTCATGGATTTATTTCCCTAAGGATCTATATAATCTGTCCCATGCTCTTTTAAAGTCCTTTACTGTATTCTTTCTCATCATCGCCTCCGGAAGGGTGTTCCAAGCATCCATCACCCTCTCCGTGAAGAAATATTTCCAGACCTTCAATTTGAGTTTACCTCCCTGGAGTTTCATATCATGACCCCTCGTTTCTCTTTATATCTTTCAAGTAAGAAAATCAGAACATGCCATACTGGGTCAGACCAAGGTTCCATCAAGTACAGCATCCTATTTCCAATAGTGGCGAATCCAGACTATAAGTACCTGGCAAGTACCCAAAAACTAAGTCTATCCCATGCTACTGATGTTAGTAATAGCAGTGGCTATTTTCTAAGTCAATTTGATTAATAGCAGGTAATGGACTTCTCCACCAAGAAGAGGTTTGTTTTTAGTTGTGAATCGTTTATACCTTTCATGCAACTGAAGGTCTGTATCATTTCCCCTCTGCACCTCCTCTCTTCCACGGTGTACATATTTAGGGACCTTAACCTATCTTCATAGGTCATATGGTGGAGGTCTCCCACCATTTTGGTTGCCTTTTTCTGAACAGCTTCCACTCTATCTCTGGCCCTCTTGAGATACGGACTATAGAACTGAACACAGTACTCCAGGTTGGACATCACCAAGGTTCTGTACAAGGGAATTATCACTTTTTTTTCTTACTAGATATTCCTCTTTCTATGCAGCCCAACATTCTTCTGGCTTTAGCAATTGCTTTATCACACTGTTTTGCCATCTTCAGATAGCTAGACACTATGACCCCTAAGTCCCTCTCTTGCTCCATACATATTAGCTCTTTACTCCCCAATACATTCAGTTTCTTTGGGTTGCTGCTCCCCAGATGCATAACACTGCACTTCTTTGCATTGAAACTCAGCTGCCATGTTTTAGACCACTTCTCTAGTTTTCTTAGATCACTTCTCATTTTCTCCATGCCTTCCGGTGTGTCCACCCTATTACAGATCTTAGTATCATCCGCGAACAGACAGACTTTACTCTCAATCTCTTCTGCTTTATCGCTCACAAAGATATTGAATAGTACTGGTGCCAGCACCAATTCCTGCAGCACACCACGCAACACCCTTCTCTCCTCAGAGTAGATTCCATTCACCATCACACTGTGTTTTCTATCCATCTCCAGTCTGATCGGTCTCCTGATGGATAACTCCTGAAGGAGTGGAAACCAAACCTGTCTCAGCCAATGAGGGGCAAAGCTTCAAGAGGGTCTTCGCTAATAAGGGTATCGGAGAATATGCATACAGAAGACCCTTGCCCCAGTGATGGGCAAGGTATCTGAGGTTGGTCTGCCAACTGACCTGTACAGGGAGCAGAAATGAAGCACCTTCCTGTTGCAAGGGGATGCGAACAGATCTATATCCGGTTGCCTCCAGAGGTGGAATATTTGATTTGCTATCCCCTGGTCCAGAGACCTCTCGTGGGGTCTGAAGGCTCGCCTCAGCCTGTCCGCTACTACATTCTCCATCCCGGCCAGGTACTTGGCCCCGAGCACCATCCCATGAGACAGGGCCTATGACCAGGTCTGGACCACTTCCTGACACAGGAGGTACAATCCCTTGCCTCCCTACTTGTTGACATACCACATAGCTACTTGCTTTTCTGTTTGGATCAGGACAACTTTGTTGGTCAGTCAATCTCTGAAAGCCCATAGCACGTACCTGATTGTGAAGCTCTAGGAAGCTGATTTGGCTAAAGTGTTCCTGGGTGGACTAGAGACCCTGGGTGCTGAGCCCATCTACATGAGCTCCTCACCACAGGGCAGATGCATCCGTGGTTATGACAATTTGGGTAGGGGGACTTCAAAATGAGATCCCCTGTTCCAGATCTGAAAGTACCCGCCACCAGGACAATGAGTCCCAGAAAGACAGGGTGACTCAGATGCAATCCTGGAGGCTCTGTGTGGCTGGTGCCACTGTGACCTCAGGGTCCATTAGGCTCTGCACATATGTAAACATGCCAAGGGAGTGACATGGATGGTTTCATCCATTTGGCCCAACAACCTCAACATGTGCCAGGTTGAACCTACTGGCTCTGTTGGATCTCTGCCGCAATGGTCATCAAGGTGATGGCCTTCTGGCGAGGCAGGAAGGCCTTGGCCTGAGCTGTGTCTAGCAGGGCTCCTATGAAGTCCATCTGAAGTAAAGGACTGAGATGGGACTTTGGATAGTTGAGAACAACCCCTGGATGGTCAAGAACATGGACCTAGTGGCCACAGCATACTCATCCTATCTCCGAAGAGATTCTCCCCAGGACATGGCACGTCAGCAACTCATTCCTATACCTCTGGTCAGAGATCAGAGGCCCACAGCCATGCCATTCTGTGGGCACCGATTCCCACTGCAGAAATTCTCGATGCCATCTCGAAAACACCGTAAGTCACATGAACTTTATGTTTTCAACACTCCAGGCTCTTATGCTCCAGCGACATGAGGGTGTCTTGCTGCTGTTGAGGCAGCTGCTCAGCCACCTCCTGCGCCTACTTCTAGATGTCCTGTGAGTACTGGCTCTTGTACAGCTGTTAGGTGGCAATACGGGCAATATACATGGGGCCTTGAAATACTATCCTCCCAAGAGCATCCATTGCTCTATGGTTTTTCCCCGAGGGCACCGAGGAATGAGTCCGAGAACACTTGGCCTTCTTAAGGGCATTTTACACTACCACCAACTAGTGCGGCAGCAGACGCTTATTGAATCCAGCAGCCTTTTGGACAACGTAAACCCCATCTGCTTTCTTATTGATGGGAGGCACTGTGAGAGGTTATTCCCATACCCTCAGCAGCAACTCCTAAGGTTCTTGTGTACCAGGACTGCCACAATCTCCTTATGAGGCTCCATGAACTAAAGCATCTCAAGCATTTTGTGTCTAGCATCCTCCTCTGTCAACAACTGAAAAGGGATGGCTTCTGTCATCATCCTCACAAACCTTGCGAAGGTCAAGTCCTCAGGCGGAGACTTCCTTTGCTCCTATGGATGAAAAGTATCTGAAGGGAGGCCCTCGGAACAGGTCTCCGAAGCATCATTCCACCCCCCCCCCCCCAGGTGTCATAAGAGTTCCTCATGCTCACTGAAGGCAACAGGGGTTGGGTCCCTAGGTGCTTGGCCTACGACAGAAATGCAGGCATCAGTAGAACTGGACAGGGGGAAGGGAGGTGGCAAGCCTCTGCATCTCCACTGGCTTCTATGGAGCTTCCTCGGAGGAGGAACTGGCAAAAATCACCATATCTGTAGAGGGGGGCCTCGGTGCCCTGGGGGCACTGACGCTGTCCCAGAAACCAATGCCAATTGGGTCGGTAACACACCGATAAGCATGTTGAGCTTCTCCAGAAGCAGAACAAGGGTGGATGGCACCAAGTGCCGTCAGTACCACAGAACCGAAACCCTGTAGCGCTCAGTCCACTGCTAGCTAGACTCGATGCTCCAGCTCCTCCTTGAATGTTGCTGATACCAAAAACGTCAAGGCGGAAGGAGAGGTAGCCAGATTTTCCTCAGACTCTCAAGGTGGATTGGTGAATGGCATCAGGACCGGTGGAGACCATCGTGGACCACCGGCACTGATGGATTGGCACTCCTCACCACAGGGTCCCTTCGGGGGTATTGCAGCAAAAGCCAGGGCATGCCTGAGCTTGGCACTGTGCATCAACGGGGACCGGTGCCGATGCTTCTTCCCTCTGATGCTTTTTCCCGTTCTTCTCTGGTGCCGAGGGTGATGACAAGAAGCCAGATGTCTTCAGCCTGGAGGAGTTCAACGATGGCCGGTCTCCAGTGTCCCTGTCTGCCGGCAACATCCATGGAACTGATGGTCCCACAGATGCCAATGGCTCGTGTCCATCAATGTGGCTCCTTGCTCCTTCGATGCTAATGCCGCTGATGCCAAAGTTTCGGTCTTCTTCGACCTAAAGAGTTGCTTCATTTTGTTGAGACGAAGTCAACATCCCTTTGGGGTCATCTAGGCACATAAGCGGCAACCCTGGACATCATGCGATGTCCCTAGGCAGAGGACACATGTCTCATGTGGACACATAATGGATATGGTCCTTCAGCACCAGGGGCATTGCCGAAAACCAGATGTGGCCATGATGGACAAAACAAAAGGGGCACTAATGAAGACAATGGCAGTGGGGTAGTGATGGTTATCAGGCACTGATACACTGCTGTCATGGGGGAATCGACTGCGAAAAGAAACTTACCTGAATCGCTGAAAACTCTGACTAGGAGACACTACATGAAGGCACAGAGGGGGACATGACGATGGAACAACAAGAAAAAACCTGCGAAAAACACGAGAAAAAGATGAACTTTTCTACAAGGCCATAAAACAGGCAAAGTGAGCTCACTCACGCCGCGATGCTTAGAGCTCCGCGGAAAAAGAGAGGCTAGAGAGGGACCCTGTGTGGACATGTGGTATAGGGCATGCTGGGCATGCTCAGTGTTCCTAGTCAAAGTTCTAGAAACATAAGTTTTCCACATCAGGACTCCATCTGATGATGTCACCCATATGTGCTTGTCCTTGGAGAAATAAATGTTCTTCATGCTCCTCATAAATTCACATGAAAATACTTACCAGTGTTGGCATTGATGTTAACTGTTGACATGCGTCATCAACATGACTCTGTTCTTGACCACTCTTGTTTGTATCAGTATCAGTGTATAGCCTTAGCTGGTCTACATCTGCCATTTTAATACCATTCTCTTCTTCACCCATCAAGTGAGGAGACATTTCTATTAGCAGATCTACCCTGCAAAGGAACCACAGAGGTTATTCTAGAAGGGTCCTTATCCCACAAGTAAAACAAATAAAAAATAGAATACCCAGCCCCATTACCATTATTAATCGTAAACTATTGGCAACACATTACCATGGGAAAAAATAAAAATATTTTCACCCAGATTCTTCTATATTACTTATTTGAAAACATATATAAATGACATATTTAAGGAAAAAATTAAGTAGTCCAATTACATAGGAAATATTACAAGGTTTTACCTGGGGATCTCGCTACTCAAATTTAGAAATTGTTCAGGGTCATATTATCAGTGGGCCTTATATTTGGGTACATTTCATAAAAATAATGAGGACATTATTCAAAAAAAGTAGAGCAGATAAGTTATATGGCTAAATTTTGCTGGATAAGTTATCTTAAATATTCAGTGGGATAAACGTCCTGTTCAATATCCCCAATTAAAGTTATCTGGCTACCTTTAGACAGATAACTTTAAATTTGAGTGGCTATTTTTTTTTTTAATATTGCCAGTTAGTTTAAAGCTATCCAGCTTTGTGCGGCTGGATAATTCTAGCCTTAATTGGCTACATTCAAAAGAAAATAGCTGGTTCAGTGGCACTGCTTAGTTTAAGCAAAGAAAAAAAAGCCCTGGCAGGCCTAGCAGCACAACTGCACCCCACACCCCCTCACCAACTCTAAGTTCAAAATCATGGACCTACGCTTTTAGCACCCTCCAGTCCCCTCTGACTCAATTTAAATGACCAAATTTGAAGGAGTCCAGGACCTGCCTCTCCCCAATTCATTACAAGCTAGCCCAAGTTAGTACTCCACTGCCTCCCTCCCCCTCCTGCCATCCCAACCCTAACCTCCCAGACTTGAGTCTTGGTACCTAAAAAAAACGTAAATCTTCAGCCTGGATAGTTGTACATTGCTACTGTGACCCGAACCCAGCCCTTTCTGTTTGTTTTGTGAGCGATGCTGGAAGCGTAAGCTTTCAGCAACAATGGTAGCTTGTGCTTTCGGTGGAGGGTTAAGTTTGGGTTAACATAATGAACCAGGAAGCAGGCGCAGGGAGGAGAAGGCAGGTCCCCAGACCCCTTCAACTTTGGAAATTTAAATCATGTCAGAGGGTTTTGGGGGGGCGAGAACCAGTGCTGAAGGCTTGGCCCATCGGGGCTCATGATTATGAGCTTGGGTAAGAGAGGCAGTGATTGGGCCACTAGGCTCGCAAGCTTCTTTTTTTTAAATCAGCAGCGCCACTTAACTGGCTATATTCTTTTCAATATTCTTTTGAATATAGCCAGCTAAGGCAAAGGTTATCCTGCAGATGAACCGGATAATTTTAGACCTGCTATCAGCCATGTTTTCAGTTAGCTGAGTAACTTATTTGGCTAACCTCAAATAAGGGAGTTAGCCGGCAAGTTATTCGGCTAGCTCAATCCCGCCCAGGAACGCACCCAAGACATCCCTCCCTTACTTGGCTAAATTTTAGCTGGATAATGACTTACCTGGCTAAAGGTTAGCTGGATAAGTACCAGAGATATTCAAAATTTGCCATTTAAGTGGATAACTTGTGAGTTATTCGCTAAATGGTTTTGAACAGTGGCCTCAATATCATTTTCAATATAAAATACATCCCCCTAAGCCACATCTCAAGGCAGGACCAACGTATGTGGTCTCAAAAGCTTACATATTACATCATCTTTGGATTATTCTCATGTTGGTCCAACACATAGCTGACAAAGAATTTAATTTTCTACAGGATCAATACAACTACTAGAACTTTACTCATCTGCAGTTAAATTGGAGTCAAGAGCTAATCAGTTGGCTAAATTTCTCTGTGTGAGGTACTTCCTAAACATAAGATAAAAAAAAAAAAAAGTAGTCAGAGAGGAACTATAAGCAAAGTAATTAATGCAGAAAATCCTTTTCTACAGTTTCTTGTGACAGGATATAACTTTGTAAATAGTGCAATAGAACAGTGTAATGTTTATATAGTGAGAAGGAGCTTTCTTTCTGAGAATACACCCTAGGCATATAACAAGTTTTTATAACAGCAGTTCAGATCCAGTCTTGACTCATCTTTCATATTTGTACTTCCAAAACAGAAACAATTAGTTGAAGCAGCTGTGAATCAAAACAGTCAAAACTGCAAAGAAATATTAGCAGCCATTATGGAAATCCATCTTCCTAAGAGAAAGATAAATATCACCCCTTCCCCTTTTGTTTAACTTTTCTCTACATTTTCTTTAGCTGTGATCAGTTTTAAGCTTCTTGTTAAGTGTGGTATAAGTGAGGAGATGTTGGAAGTCTCTGGATCATCTCTGATTTGAACTTCCATGTTGGATTTTTTTCTATAGCACAAAGCTAGTTAAAATAGTTGAGGAACCATTTGTTTTACAAAAACAAAAATTAAGAGGGCTATTTCGAAACTGTTAGGTGCAAAATTTGTGGGTAGTTTTCACTAGGAATTTTGCATCAGTTCTCAAAATACGTGTGTACTTTCCCTTTACAAATTGATCCAAGTACCCACAGAGATTTTCCTCTATTTCTGTGGATATCGATTTCCTCACCCCACCAAAAAAAAACATGCCTGTTTTTCAAAATACAGAATTAGGCACATTCTTGCAGTTCCTGCCCTAACACTGCCTTGAGAACATGAAGTATGCATGTTATGGCATAGATTGTGCACTTTCACCCATATACTGGCTGGGCAATTTTCAACTAGCCCTTTTATCCTTGTAAATAGCTATTTACATGGGTAAATGGCTTTTGAAAGTTTCCTTCTATATTACTGGAAAGTAGTTCTATTAACAATACTACTTCTAGAAGCAGTTTAATTCTTTAAAGACTGAGACCTTTTATTCATCCAAAAAGAAAAATATCCAAAGATGCAAACGTTTTCAAAACTAGATGGGCCTTACTGTTATTATCCATTGTCATTCTATGTATCTGGATCATTTAGAAACATAGAAATGTGACAGCATAAAAAGGCTGTACAACATAACTAGTCTGCCCATCTACTCCAACTATTCAGCTTTACCATGCCTACCTTGCCTTCAGAGATCCTCTCTATTTATCTCATGATTTCTTGAATTCAGAAACTGTCCTAGTCTCCACCATCTCCACAGAGAGGCTGCTCCATGCATCCATTACCCTCTCACTTTATCCTCCGTTGTCTCAGGTACAAACTTAGGGCCTGATTCAATAAGCATTTTTCCCATAGATACAGAATGGGAGACAAGCTTTACGAGTAGATTTTTAAAAAATACACGCATGCAACCATGTGCGCACTCTGCCCGGCGCGCACACATGGACGCATGATTTCATAACATGTGCGCAAGGGCATGTTATAAAATCCAGAGTGGCGTACGCTAAGGGGTTTTGAAAATAGAAGTTTTTTTATTTTAGATTTTTAGATTTTTTATATTCCGCTTTTTGCACTTTTTTTTTTTCAGCGCTTCAAAGCGAATTATATTCAGGTACTGTAGGTATTTCCTGCCCTAACGCTGAATAGTGGCCTCAATATCGCGCGGCAATGAGATTGGGCATCCCCCAGTTTCCTACCAGTCCGCTCCAATTAAGGAGCAGACTGGGAGGGAACTTTCCTACCCCCTACTTACCCCGCTGCCCTCTTCCCCTCTCCTTCCTGAACCCTTTGAAGGCCCAACCTTTTAGTTTTTTTCTTGTTTTCAAACTTACGCCAGCTCCTGAGCTGGCTTAAGTCAGCATGCGATCCCCTGGCACAGTGGCAAATGGCCGCTGTACTGGCGGCCTCCAGCTCCGCCCCTGGACCGTCCTTCCCTGCTCCCGGGACTGCCCCTTGGAAGAGGCCTGGCTCTTATGCGCGTAACGGGGGACACGTGCATGGCCGGGCCTCTTCTAAAATGCGCACATTGTGCGCGAGGCTCGGCCTCACGCATAACCCCCGTTTCCCCTGCGTGCAGGGGAATAAAAATCAGGCCTTTCGTGAATCAGGCCCCTCAGAGGATAGGGAAATTTGTACAGTACCTGCATGTAATCCACTCTGAAGTGCCGAAAAGTGGAAAATAAATAAATATTTCCTTAGATTTCTCCTGAATCTACCCCCTTTCACTCTCATCCCATGACTCCTCAATCTAGAGTCTCCTTTCTGTTCAAAGAGGCTAGCCTCCTCTGCATGGAAATCTTGGAGGTATTTAAATGTCTATTTCATATCTCCCCTATCCTGCCTTTCCTCTAGGGTGTACATGTTCAGATCTTTAAGTCTATATCCATATGCTTTAGAATGAAGACCACTGACCGTTTTAGTAGCCACCCTCTGGACCCACTCCATTCTCTTTGTATCCTTTTGACGATGTGGTTTCTAGAACTGTACACAGTATTCCAAATGGGATTTCACCAGGCACTTATTCGGGCAATATCACCTCTCTTTTTTTGTGCTATCCATTTCTCTCAGCGAGCAGCCAAGCATCCTTCCGGCTTTTTTTGTTGCTTATCCACCTGTTTGGCCACCTTAAGATCTTCCAATATGATAACCACCAAAACCCGCTCTTCTTTTATGCTTAGAAGCATTTACTGTACCTCTCCCTTGGGTTTTTGCAGCCCAACTTCATGACTCTGTTTTTTTTAGCATTATATCTTAGCTACCAGACTCTAGACCATTCCTCAAGCTTTGCTAGATCCCTCCTCATATTTTCTACACCTTCCTGGCTGTCTACCCTGTTGCAGATTTTGGTATCATCCGCAATAAGCCAAACTTTTCCAGAAAATCCTTCCACAATGTCACTTATGAAGATGTTGAAAAGAATTGGTCCAAGGACCAATCCCTGCACCACACTGCTATTAATGCTTCTCTCCTCAGAGTGAACTCTATTTACTACTACCCATTGTTGCCTCCCATCTAACCAGTTTCTAAGCTAGCCACTTAAGGGCCCATAACCAGAACGCTCAGTTTATTTATATCACCTATGTGAAACTGTGTCAAAAGCCTTACTGCAATCCAAGTACAATGCCATTTAGAGTTGTCCCCTTACTCAATTCTCTGGTCACCCAAGAAATTGATCATATTCATCTGACATAACATACCTCTGGTAAAAAAAAAATAACAAAAAGCAAAACAAAACACATGTTGATTCAGATCTTACAGTCCGGATTCCATAAACTGCACTATCCTCTATTTTAGCAGTGATTCCATTAATTTGCCCATTAAAGGGGTAAGACTAACTGGCCTGTAATTCCCAGTATCCTCCTTATTTCCACTTTTGTGAATAGGAACCCCATCTGCTTGTCTCCAGTCCTCTGGAACTACTGATTATAAAGAGGCATTGAAAAAGTCAGCCAGTGTTGCTGCCAGAACGTCTCTGCGTTTCCTGTCCAGTCTCATCACTTTACCTACTTTAAGTTTAGCTAGTTCCTCACGAACACATTTTTCTGAAAATCAACTGAGAATTACCTCACTTCCAATCCTATTTGTGTTCACTTTATGCGGTCCTGCTCCTACCACAGTGAACACCAGACAAATGTCTGTTACACAATTTTGCTTTTTATTTATTTTATTTACATTTTTATCCTGCCTCTTCCTATACAACAGTTCAGGACAGGTTACAGCAATATTCACTCATAAATTATTATAATAACAAATAATCAAACATTAAAAGCATTGTGACATAATAAAGTTTTCCATTGTTTTCAAAATTATTTTATATCACCTTCTTTTCTTAAACCTGCTGGTAACTTATGCCACAAAAATGGTGCTAAAAAAGAAATGGCCCTTATAATTAACCGTGATCGATATTCCTGACTTGGGGATAAAGCCAACAAACCCATTCTTTCAGATCTCAGTGATCTCTTTGGCTCGTATTGCTGAAACTTGGTAGCAGTCTGAATGAAGTAACTTATAAACAAGTATCATTTTAAACTGCGATCATTGGCCATCAGGGAGCCATTGAAGCTCTCTTAATACCAGGATTATATGATATCTGCCCTTACCACTTATAACCCTGGCAGTTGCATTTTGTACCAACTGCAGTGTTTGAAAAATCTAATCTGATAACCCCATAAGTAGCTCATTGCAATAAACATTGTTTTAGTACTAAAGCCTTTAGTACTGATCTAAACAAATGAAGAGGTAACAGTACTTTTGAAGATTTCAGCATTCTAAGTTTATAAAATGCCACCCTAGCTACATTTTTTTAAATAAGATTTACCATGGTCAACTAAGGGGTCGATTTTCAAACCCCGGTGCACGTAAAAGCCCGGGGTTTGCACGTGTGGCTGGACCTTACGTGCGCCGGGCTAATTTTCAAACACTCAGCCACGCGCATAAACCCCCGGGATGCGTGTAATCCAGAGGCTTGAAAAAGGGACTGTCCGGGGGCAGGGCGGGGCTAGAGGCACCCGGCATAGCAGCCATATGCTGCTGTGCCGGTGTGCACACCTTGCTCCTGCTCCGAGGCAGGAGCAAAAGGTGAGATATAAAAAATTGGGCTAGTTAGGATAGGGATAGGGGGAGGGGAAGGGAGGTTAGGCTAGGGGATTGGGAAGTTCCCTACCAGTCTGCTCCTTAATTGGAGAGGACTGAGAGGGAACTGGGAAAGGCCCTGATGCGTCGCCACGTGTAATTGCTTATCTCTACCCCCTCTTGCGTGCGCCAACCTGGCATTTTATAACATGCGCGCTAGCGTGCGCACATGGACGCATGTACGTAAGTTCTGACAATCTACCCCTTAGATCTAACAAAACTTCCAAACTACGCCCCTCTGTCAGAATAGATAACGGTACACCATTATAATTTATATGTAAACCATTAAAGGGAGGTTTTTTTTACCCACCACATCAACTTAGTCTTAGTTACATTCAATGAGATCCCTCTTTCTCCCAACCATGCCCAGATTTTACCCATACTTTGACAAAAGAAAGACAATGGAAAACTATCGTTATCACTAGGAAAAAAAAGCTGAAAATCATCACCATAGATGTACTAGGATAAACCCAACTCTTTCAACAAAATCCCAATGGGTGCTAGATATAAATTAAATAGCATGGAAGAAAGGGCAGAGCTCTGAGGGACTTCCAAGATCAAGAATTGCCAAGACGAAAAAGAATTGCCCAACTGAATTCTCTGCTTAAGTCCTTTTAAAAAAGATTCAAACCATGGTATCACTACCTCTCTTAATCCAAATTGATGCAGTTGGCGAAGCAATAAATCAAATGTAGCAGGTAAGTCCAGATGAGCTAATAATCCGACCCTCTTTTTTCCAGTTGACAGTACAATTCATCCAATAAGGAAACCAATAAAAGTTCAGTAATATGTTCCTTTCAGAATCCGTATTGTAAATTATCTAATAACCTTCCAATTCTACATAGTCATTAAGCTGTTGCAATACATTCTTTTCAAGTATCTTAGCAAGGGTGGGAAAGTTTAAAACTGAATGAAAATTTGCAACAGCATCCAAAGGTATTTCATCACTTTTACATGACAGTTTCACTGTTGCCAATTTCATAATTTCAGGAACAATACCTACAGTCAAAGATTTGTTCACTATGATCTTAACAACTCTATATGCTACATCTTTCTTCCCTTTAACAAACCTAAAGGGTCATGGATCCAACTACGAGCTTGCAGAATGCAAGCTGTTAATGATCATCTCTATTTCCTAAATTGTTACCGGAATAAACTCAGTCCACTTTGAGGGCACATAACATAGTAAAATGAATCACTAGAAATAAGCATTAACAAAAATAGTTGACACAATATCATTTTGTTCTCAAAGTATTCAGCAAGCCTATCACAATCTGGATATAACTTGATAACATCTCTTGGCTTGGTTAGTAACGTGTTTACAATAGAAAACAGCTTCAGAGGCTGATTTAGTGATTTGTCGAGCTGATATGTGTAGAAATCCTTCTGGGCAACCTGACAGTTTATACGATAATCTTGCAGACATTCTTTATAATGTTCAGTATTTCAATCAATCATTCTTTTTCTCAATAGCCTTTACATATTTCTCCTTTTAACCTCTGAGCTTCACAATGCCACTTTTTGCTCACGCTCTGATCACTAACATATCAAAAAATAGTCTTGTCCCTCTCTTTTACCATTTTTCCTTTTAGTTTTGCCCTTCGCTCTTTTACTTCCCCTAGATTTTGCCATCCAGCTAATAACTCCTTGAGGTACTCCTCCATTTTAACAAACTTACAGGGTCATTCACTAAAATGTGTTATGGTGTTAACACACACGATAAATGTGTTATCGCACGGCACGAATGCAAATTTTTAGAAGGGGTGGAAATGGGGAAGGGTTTGGGTGGGATTAATTAAAATGAGGGGCAATATCACATGGTTTTAACACCGGAAATAACTACACCTTTTTTCCTGGTGTTGAGCTGTGCGATATGCCTGAAATGGCTGTAATGCAACTTGTGATAAATTTTCTGAATTGCATTTCAGCCATTTGTGGGCTTGGAGAGGGGGAGGGAGGGAGAGAGAGAGAGAGAAAGAGCCTCTGGGAAGGCCTTCACAGTATTCAACTATTTATTTCATTATAGGAGGGGCAACTAATAGCTCGAAGTGAGGTGTTGGTGGTGGTTTAGGACACTTTTATATGCAGAGTGAGACGTATGAACAGCACAATACACCTCAGTGAAGATTTGACATCGTTTGACGTGAGGAAAGTCTCACAAAATTGAGATTTCTACTATGTTCTCTCGCCCTAGCTTGATGGTACCCTGTTATAGAGTCCATTAAACTAGGGCGAGAGAACATAGTAGAAATCTCAAATTTGTGAGAGACTTTCCTCACTCCAAATGACGTCAAATCTCTGAGGTGTAGTGTGCTGTTTGTTCGTCTCACTCTGCATATAAAAGTGGCCCCTAAACCACCACCAACACTTCACCTCGAGCTATTCTCTTTAGAGATATAAATATTTTAATACTGTGAAGGCCTTCCCAGAGTCTCTCTCACTCATCCAGGCACTTCATGAGCTGTGAAATAGAAGTATCGTGGAGTGTGAAAACTTTACCACACCCCATGATATACTACCTATGCAAAGCACTATGCTAGAGTGCGGTGCGGTAATTGTAAAATTAACATAAACATGCTCCCTTTTCTTACTGTGGCCATTATCCATGCATTATTATAGCATTGTGATGAATCTAGGGGTTAGTTTTCCTGAAGACTGGGACCCTCGCCTCTGAATGAACCTTTATCACCTGCACTCTAATACTGAACCACACCATCCGGTGATCACTGGAATCTAAATGATCATCCACCACAACATAAACACTGCCCCCCCCCCCCTTGGTGAGCACCAGGTCTAGTACGGCTTCCTTCTGTGTGGGTTCTGTTACCAGATGACGGAACAGTTTTCCTTGCAGAGAATACTGAAACTCCCTACTTCTAGAAGACATCTCAGTAGGAATGTCCCAGTCAATACTGGCAGATTAAAATCACCTAGCAATAGCACTTTACCTTTCATAAGAATTTTGTGAATATCTGCCATTAAATCTCTATCCATTTCTTATGTTTACAAGAGAGGTCTGGATATTGCACCAATATAAATAGATGTTCCATTCCTTTCTTTCCAAATTAGCCCACAGTATCTCCTCCTTACCTCATAAGCCCTACAAATCTGTTTTTATATATAGTGCCACTCCTTCTCTCTCTCTTCCTACCCTACCCTTCCTGAATAGCTTAGAGCCAGGTATAACTACATCCCAGTCATGGTTTTCCATGTACCATATCTCCATGACAGTCCCCCCCTTTTTTTTTTTTTTAAAAGATGTTTAGCATAGCTGTCACTCCCTGTGACCTTGGGCAAGTCACTTTACCCTGCATTGCCTCAGGTATAAACTTAGATTGTAAGCCCTCTGGGGATAGGAAAATACCTACAGTACCTGAATGTAAACCGATGTGATATGTCAAAATGAATGTTGGCATATAAAAATAAATAAATAAATATATTGCTTAGGAAAGGATCTTAGTAATTGCAAGAGAGGTCAATATTTAATAAAGCATTAAGTGGAGAAGTTATTCAGATAAAAGTTACTCTGATAACTTCAGCCAAATATGTAACAGCAGTTATCTGAGTAAAAGTGCCACTGAATATATTTGCATAACGTTATCACAATGAAGATATCTGGGTAACCTTTCTGCTCAATGGACTTTTAAATACTGAAAGATTTTAGATGGCCCGTTGTACCCTGATCCCCCTCTGCACCCCCAAGATTTAAAATGTAGAGAGCCAAGCAGTGCCCAATCTCTCCCTCTCCTGCCACAAAAAAACCCCTACCAGCATCACTCCAATCTCCTCCACCTAAAATAATTCTGGGTCAAATCCCCATCCCAAAACACCCCAAAATGCTCAGGAAGCCCAGCAGGAACAGCAGAGGCTCCTACCTCCTCCTGCAGGCCTAATACTAAGTACTGGTAGAGCTGACAGGTAAAGGACTCATAGCATTAATTTTTTCACTGTACTCCCAAGTGAAGCAACCAATCCCCATTCAGAACTCAGTACTGAATGGGAGTGAGGCGAGGGCGGGGAGACTCACTCCTTCCCTGTCAATGAGTTCTGGATATGGATTGGTCCCTTCTCTGACCAATCCCACTTCAGTATTCACTGACAGGGAAGAAGCCGATCCCCATTCAGTACTGAGTTCTGAATGGGAACCTACTGCTTCACCCAGGAGTCGAGAGAATACATTAATATCATTGCAGGTCCTCTCGGCTGTACTGGTACCGCCTAGTACTCTGATCAGCAGGAGGAGGTAAGAGCTTTTCCTTCTGTTAGGTATGCTGGGCAATTTTGTGGCTTGGGGGTAGGGTAGGATTTGGGAGTATGGAGATTTGGACTGACTTTCTTCAGGTATGGGATGGCGAAATTGGTGCTGCTGTCTCTTAGTTTTTATTAATCTTGAGAGAAGCAGAAGAGGATAATTGGGTGCTGCTGGAGCCACTACATTTAGAAAAAAAAAATCTTTGGAGAGGGAGAGGAATTGAGTGTTGTTCAGCCTGCTACATTTTCTATTTTTGTTATCTAGCTAACTTTAGGATGGTAATTTTTCTGACCAGAATTAGCTGGATAACTTTGTCTTGGGTTTTTGAACTAACTAAGGGCTGCATTCACTAATGCCGCAAGGCATAGCTCCTCCCACGGTAACGGGGGGGTGGGGGAGGGGAGACAGTCCTGCGATAGTCAGCGGCAATCACTGCCGGCGTCGTGACAAATAACTGACAGCGATAAAGGTGCTTAACTTTCGCTGTTGGCGCAGTCATTGAGGCGTCAGCCCCTGTGCTGCCCCGACTCCTCCTCTTCCGGGGCTGACTCCACCCCAAGTTAGCTATCGTATGCGTGCGATAGCTTTAGAAAATAACCCCCTCAGTTAGCCAAATAATCCCTTTGAATATCAACCTCAAAGTTCACATCCTTAAATATTTATTAGCCTTACGTTGGCTCTGTTACCTACGTTGCTGGTTTTCTTTTAACTTATTCTGCTTTTGACAGACTAGTCTTTGTTACATTATCTAAACATCAAGAAATTGAGCAATTAGTTATTCTAAGAGAGAAATTATATTTTATTTTTTTATTATATTTTATTTAAGGTTTTTCTATACCGGCATTCATGAAAGCGTTCACATCATGCCGGTTTACATGAAACAGGGGTGTGAAGAACAAACCAAGAACATAACTAAACGTGATGAAGAGATGCAGTTACAATTAACAGGGGCTGTAAACTGGGAGGAGGAAAAATAGAGAGAGAGAGAGGAGGTTAATTATATACAATAGTACAGTATATATACATAATCCGAAATATATAGTTGCTGAGTGGAGTCTTTAATGGTTGGCGTGTTAAGTGGAGTTCGGGAAGGCTTGAATTTACATTCGGGAAGGCTTGAATTTACATTCGGGAAGGCTTGAATTTACATTCGGGAAGGCTTGAATTTACATTCAACAATAAGATTATTTGGCATAGAAAGGGAACACTAAGTTCTACTCAGAGCCTTGCATAGTCCAAAATATTGTAATTAAACTAGTGTCACAACTATTGGGGGGGGGGGGGGGGGGTAAACTCCATTTACCAGGAACAGTATGTGAGGCAAGAGACCAAAAACAGAGCAATATAATAATGTTCGGTAATTAAAAAGTTTTTGGGAAGCTAGCAACCGAATGACAGACCCCCACCCAAGCTGTGATATACACACATACATACATGAAGAATATTCTCCAGGCAGCCACACTGCCAACCACTGAATCAAAGCCCCCATCTTGTTTCTTTTCAAGTTGCTGCAAGAAGCAAATTCACCCATACACATGTGCATAAAGACAGACACCTTGCGCCCAGATAGACACCCCTCATCCAGACAGAGTGAAACAGATATTCAGACAAAAAGACACAGAGACAAAGACATCCTAAACTCAGACAGACACCGCACAGAGAGATAGAAATCCAAACCCCAGACAGGCACAGAGACAGATGTACCACCATCTAGTCAGAAAACCACAGACAGATACATCACCCCCAGGCAGAAGACAGACAAACCACAGACAGACGCAAAGAGATACAGGCAAACAGACCTTATCGCACACAGAGACATAGACCACACATATAGATAAACCACCCCAGACACACATGCACACTCCATACCACACCCAGACACACACCACAATAGAAAGGGCTGGAAAAATATAAAATAAAATTTAAAAAACTTAGGTGCCAGCCAAAAGTTTTTAGGAGCTGAATACAACTCCATCCCAGCCTGCCCAACGTTATTTATTTATTTATTTATTTATTTATTTATTTTCAATGCTTTTTCCTATTTTGCTTTCTATTTTTGTACTTTTTTGCAGTTTGCTTGTCTTTTTCTCTCTCATGTTTTTCTTTACTTATTTTACTGTTTTACATTTTTGGCCTTTACCTTCCCTTCCACCCCCCCCAATCTTCTTCCTCTCTCCCATCCAACTCCTTATTCTCTCTGGTCTCTCTGCTCATTCCACTCCTCTACCTCACCATTTGTTTTGTACCAGGCGGACAACAGCTGTGATCTCTCTCTGCCTGGGTAGGGACCTGGCAGCAGCAGGAACACTGCAATGGCTCCTCCCGTGGCCAGTTCCGGCACAACGTAAGCAGCTCCCCCTCCCGGGCCCACCAGAAAAGGCACATGGCTAAGCCAAGGCCTTCTTACAGGGATATTACAAAATCAAAAGATCAGGGCAAGGGGAAAAAAAGCTTGTGCAAATAATCTACATAAAAACAAATGTTTTGTTTGAAGAATTTCTTATTTTCTATTCCAAAAAATAAAAAGTGATACATACACAAATATTTATTACAATACATTCCAGACGTCAACATCCATTCAGGATAATAAATCCTTCAAAAAACTATTGCCAACTAATACCAAGCCAACCACTCTCTCTTATATAAAATTAAGAATGAGATGTGAAAACACATGGAGGTTGTTGAATAACATTGGAGTTCCCGGTCCCCGTACACCCTGAGTTATGCCACTAGAAGTTTCTGGCTGTATTGTTAGTAATATTGAAAGTTTTTGCTTCCTCTGCACTGGTTAAAAGAACAAAGTTATTGCACCCCCCTGTTATTTGTATACCGGCATGATATGATTGTATCATGAATGCCGGTATAGAAAAGCTTTAAATAAAAATAAAATAAATAAAGTTCCAGTGTGATACCATCGTATGTTATCAGGATGATATGATGACTTGAATTTCTCCAAGAAGATAGACCTGGTGTTCTTGGGGAATCTACATTCTGAAAAAAAACATTTTTTGAAAGAAGGGATTCGGTCTAAATATTTCCTTAATATTTGGAAAAAGTTGTTTCTTTCCTGTTTGTGTGTATGCCATAAGATTAAACGTATAATTCAATATTTTCTGGAATTTTAATGGTTAGTGGGTTGGTTTTTTTTTAGAGTGGGGGTAGGCTTGCAAGAATTCCTATTTTTTGTAATTTTATTGTGGAATATTGGTGGGGAAGGGTAACTCATATGTATGTTTTATGGGTGATGGGGGGTTTAGACGTCTGTTTTATTTGGTATTTGTTTTTTGAAGGATTTATTTTCTTGAATGGATATTGATGTCTGGAATGTATCGTAATAAATATTTTGTATATGTAACACTTTTTTTTGAATGTTTAAAAAAAGTATTTTGAACACAAAATAAATTCTTTAAATAAAACATTTGTTTTTATGTAGTTATTTGAAAAATGTTTATGCACTTTCACAAATTTTTTGGTTTTGCAATATAATTGTGGGTTTGTGATAATTTAGCCAGTTTAATATTTACCAAATTGGGTCATGTTTACAGTGATGTCATTATACTCTGGCAGCACCAGATTGATTGGGCCCCCCTTCAGGATTGTTCCGGCCCCCACGGGGGGGGGGGGAGGGGAGGGGGCGTCCCCCCAGTTTGCTCACCCCTGCACTAAATCAGTGGCAGCATAAATCTATAATCAGATGTTGATTATAAAACAGTAATTGAAATAAGATATCTCATTTTGAGTCTTTGCCATGAGACATTAAACTAACAGAAATAAAAAAGAAAAATCAATAGTACCAGTCTTCTCCAGAACCTCTGTGCTCATGATCTTCATCATCATCATCTTCCTCCTCTTCGTCTTCTTCTTGAGCAAGCTCTTGTTCCACAGCTTCCAGTTCAGCAGATGTCCTTTCCAACAGTGCCGACACAGCATCCTGTAAAGCACAAAGCAGTGACAAGGATGACCCCACATCTTCAGGTCACTGAGGATGTTGTGATCCATTCCAGAGTTTTGACCCTACCAGTCCCAAAGCATTCTGAAATTTTCAGCATCTCTTTCTATGAAGAAAAGAGAACAGGTCACGGATATCTTTTCTGACTGGAAGCACTCCTACACCCAAAGCACAAAAAAAAAGTATACATGGGGCAACCTCCTACCACCAAAGCCCAAATAAAAGCAAAAGTATACAGGGGGTATTTTCAAAGGGATCGCTGCAGAGAAATGGGTGATTACCCAAAAATACCCTTTGAATATTCCTCTCCCTCCAAGTGGGAAAAAGAGATGGTGCCAGGGATTGGGTTAGGGTGGGCCCAGTAAAATACACATGGGGATTTCATTATTAAATTCCCATATGTTTTTTACTCCATGTATTTTGCCACTTGCAAAGTATGTATGATAAAGAATCCTCACAACACAGGCCCACCATGGAATTTTCAAAAGGAAAGCTCCGTAGGGAGTTTCCCTTTGAAAATCAGCTTGCAGAGAGGATAAAAATTCATTTTAAAAAGTTACATTGAGATATTATAAAGAGAAAGAACATATGGCAATAAGAAGAACCCCTAGGACAATTTAAAAGCAATTTTGAAAGCCATTTCCATGCGAAAAACAATGCTTTATCTGTGGAAATAGGTTTTTAGATAATAGCCCTATCTATGGGCAGGTAAACTTACATAAGCTTACCACCAATAATAAGAAGTGAGTCCAGGACTGGGGTTGGGAAGGTGCTTGCGCTTATGCACATACTTTTGAATTTTCAAACGTATGTGCTATCTTTTCTCAGAATAATTATCTGACCAAATCAGCAGGTGTAAATGTGTAGGGGCAATTGTTCTGGGATAATTTTCAAAGTGAAAGTAGGTCTATACTTTCACTTTGAAATGGATGCAAAATCCATGGGTAATTGACCTTGCAGCAATGTGGACAGTTAGAAAAACACTTCATACATAACATGCCTCCTCAGAAGAACCAGATTATCCATAGGTAAGTAAAGTCATTTAGAGGTCAAAAAAGATCTAGCCAAGTAACTAAGGAGTTCCATGGCTAGATTCTTCTCAGAGAAGCTAAAAAGTAAAAAAAAACTAGACACATTTGAGTGTGGTCACCCTATAACCCGCAGATGTGGCAGAAACAAAATTCTGCCAGTTAAAACAGCTGCTTGTGCTTACAAAGAAGCATTCATGACATCAAAAAACCAATAGAATCCAACGAAAATACAATTTTTTGTTTTCTTGTAACAAACAAATAAAACAACCTTCCGAGGTCCATATTCAGCAGCATTTAGCCGGATAACTTGTAATTTATCCTGCTTAATATGCTGACTTCTAAATATTTTGGGCACCTATACAGCTAAATGTAGACGCGTTCCTGGGGCATATCTGGGCAGAGTTAAATTAGCTGGTTAAGTTACTCGACTAAATTTGATATTCAGCCGGATAACATCTTGCTAAAGGTCATGCTGTGGACTAGGCTGGATAAACTTATACAGCTATCTTTAAGATAACTGGCTATATTCAATACTACAGCTGCACACCACTGAATAGCTCTCCAAATTTAGTTGGATAAGTTTATCTGGCTAATTTTTCAATCCAGCC
Source organism: Rhinatrema bivittatum (assembly GCF_901001135.1). Taxonomy (NCBI): domain Eukaryota; kingdom Metazoa; phylum Chordata; class Amphibia; order Gymnophiona; family Rhinatrematidae; genus Rhinatrema; species Rhinatrema bivittatum. The sequence continues at coordinate 112,093,029 of NC_042615.1, read as the reverse complement.
AGTGAATGAATATTACCCCCTAATATGTCAATATTCAAAAAAGTTTTTTCCAGCTAAGTTCGGGACTTACCCGGACCAATCCTGTGTTTTAAATATCCTGCCCCGCTGAATGGCAAAGTTTTAGTCTAGTAAGTCAAATTAAAACAATCATATTTAAAAAAAAGCAGGCTGGGGCATTCTAGGAATTGGGCTTAAATTTAATCTGTTAATAATAGATATCAGTGCTATCCGGGTAAATTTATCTGGCTAACTCTGGTCAGAAAAAAAGCAGGCCTAAGGTTAGAGGGATAATATCAAATAGAAAAAACCCTACCATGTCAAGTAAGGCCAATCTCCATCTCATCCTGCTCACCTACCTTAAAAAAAAAAGTGTTGATCAAATCCCTACCTCCTGAAGAACCCCAAAAGTAATCTACTGGATTGAAAACTAATTTAACAAAAGAACATAAGATAAAATATGCCATACTGGGTCAGACCAAGGGTCCATCAAGCCCAGCATCCTGTTTCCAAGTCACAAGTATCCAAACATTAATAGATCTCAAGCTATTATTGCTTATTAATTAATAGCAGTTTATGGAATTTTTCTCTAGGAACTTATCCAAACTTTTTTTAAACCGAGTTACACTAACTGCTGTAACCACATCCACTGGCAATGAATTCCAGAGCTTAACTATGCGCTGAGTGAAAGAATTTTCTTTGATTCATTTTAAATTAGCTACTTGCTAACTTCATGGAAAGCCCCGTAGTTCTTCTATTATCTGAGAGAGTAAATAACTGATTCACATTAACCTGTTCAAGTCCTTTCATGATTTTGTGGCCCTCTGTCATATCCCCTTCTCAGTCATCTCTTCTGCAGTAGAGTTGACAGCTCCCAGCACTTTTAGGAAAATAAAGTTATATGGCTAATTTTAGGAAGACTGTTACTCGATTCTGCAAGAGGATTGGTCCCTTCACTGACAAATGTCAGTGAAGGGACCAAACATTGGAAGCTGCCCACTATCCAGGTGAAGATGGAGCACTTGTGAGGAAGAGGAGAATAACAAGTGATCATACAATTACAGAAGAGAGTGTTTTGAGGTGTGTTTTATAGGGGGCTGGGGTATGTGTGAATGGGGGAAGAATGCATGTGGGAATATGATGTAGGATGTCATTTTAAGTGAATCTAATGGTATCTGGCATGTCCAATGGGTAAAGTATAAAAGGCTAATGATATGTATGTATGTATTAAATTAAGATTGTAATAAATGTTGAAATATGTTAAATTCATGAATATGAATAAAAGTTTATAGAATTAAACAGTGTGAGTAATGTATGTATTAAAGAGACTGTATTGATAATCATAAATATTGTATGGAATACATGAGCCAATTGAGTATTGGGTAAAATACGATGTTAAAATTGTACATGTTGAAGAAAAACATAAGGACTAGTTCTGCGGATTGGAGAAAAAAAATAAAATTATAAAAGTGCCGAAAATCTTTACTAGAGCGGCCTAAGGAGGGTTTAACACCCTCTGGCAACAAAGAAGAAAATGTGGCCAGTAGTTTCAGTGAATAAACAATAACCGAGGAGAGCCCTGGGAACTACCACACATGGTCAATGAAAGGCTTCTGACCTTTCTAGAAAGCTATGGAGGACTCTGTTCTTTTGGCATCAAGTACAGTCACACGACTTGTGTATGTAACTTGGTGAACTGCTTGTCTTCAGACAAAAATGTTTTATTTTAGTATTATTTAAAAAAAAGAAGTGCTCCCTCTATGATGTTGAATAAGCAAGTCTGAAACTACAAAGATTGAACAAAACATTTCTAAGCAGGAGTTTGCTGGACATCGCATACCAGATAGCAAATCTTTTTGCCTTCTTAGGGGTTGATTTTCAAAATCATTTATGCACAATGAGAGTAATTTTCAGCAGTCCACGTAGGGCTAAAATTTGCATGTATAAAGTACATGCAGACTTTAGCCTGAATTTTCCAAGTGGACTCGTACGCATAAGTAGGTACACATGGAATTCAATACAACATACGTGCACACATTTATACCTGTTTATTAGCAGGTGTAAATGGTGCAAATGTGTATATTATTATTATTTTTGATAATCAGATTTATACATATAAATGCTATACCTGATCCAACTCTGTTCCCCAGAATGCATCTTTCAAGTGCATGTACAAAAGTATGCACAGAATTACTTTTGCCTGTACTTTTATGTGTAAAACTCCAAGGCAGGTCTCAAAAGCCCATTTATGCTTATAAAATTATTTATTTATTTATTTATTTATTAACTTTTATCTACCGACATTCGTGCAGCACATCATGCCGGTTTACAAAGAACTCAGGTGGGCGATACAATAAAACAATAAAACAATGTACAAAGAATAAAATAAAGTAACAAAAACATAACAATATAACCTTAGAACAAAATACTATTTCTTACGAAAAGGACACATTAACCGATCGTGATCAAAAAGGATAAATTAAGCAGTAGAGGGGGATGTTGTTTCTTCTAGGGTATCCATGGGTGGTGTGAGGGGAAGCGGGGAAACATAGGGAGGGGTGGAGAAAGTTCGAGCAGGGGGGGCTGGGAGAGATTAAATTTGGTTTGTGTCAGGATAGGCCTGTCGAAATAGCCATGTTTTGACTCCTTTCTTGAAAATTTTCAGGGATGTCTCTTGGCGTAGGAGGGTGGGGAGGGAGTTCCAGAGGTTGGGGCCAGCGACGGAAAAGGCTCTCTCTCTGGTGTGAGTAGAATGTGCTGCCTTTAGAGATGGGGTGTGTAGAGTGCCTGCATGGGTTGTTCTTGTGGGACGGTCGGAGGAACGGTAACGAGGCATTTCGTCTAGCCAGGTGTGATTATGTTTGTGTAGGGAATTGTGAAGGATGGTGAGGGTTTTGTATTGTGAGCGGAAGGAGATAGGTAACCAATGTAGGTCTTTTAGTATGGGGGTGATGTGGTCTCTTTTTTGTGTGCCTGTTATGATTCTAGCCATGGAGTTTTGCAGAATTTGGAGGGGTTTGATGGTGGCGGCGGGGAGTCCTAGTAATAGGGAATTGCAATAGTCTATTTTTGTGAGCATTGTGGTCTGTACGACTGTGCGGAAATCGTGGGTGTGGAGGAGGGGTTTGAGTTTTTTTATGATGTTAAGTTTATAGAAACCCCCCTTTAGTAGATTTTTGATGTGGGGTTTGAAACTTAGGTGTTGGTCTATGTAGACTCCCAGATCTCTTACAAACTGGGTCTGAGGGGTGGCTGTGGTTGTATTTTGAGGAGTGTTCTGTTGCATGGGGAGAGTGAAATGTTCAGGCTGCTTAGAGATGACGAGTAATTCTGTTTTTGATGAGTTTAGAGCAAGATGGAGTTCGGATAGTGAGGCGCTTATGGTGGCGAGGCAAGATTCCCAGCGTTGCAGAGGTTCTTTTATGGATCCCTGAAACGGGATGAGAATCTGCACGTCATCTGCATACAGGAAGAATTTCAGGCCTAGTTTGGAGAGGAGGTGGCAAAGGGGTATGAGATAAATATTAAATAGGGTGGAGGATAAGGATGATCCTTGGGGTACGCCTTGCGTGATAGGTATGTGTGAGGATTCGTGCTTGTCGATTTTAACTAGATACTCTCTGTGTGTGAGGTAGGAGGAGAGCCATGAGAGGGCTGTGTCGGCGATGCCTATTTCTGTTAGGCGGGTCATTAGTATCTGATGGTTGACAGTGTCGTAAGCAGCTGAGATGTCTAGTAGGGCGAGTATGTACGAGTTTCCATGGTCCATACCTTTAAGTATGGTGTCTGTCATGGCTAGTAGTAAGGTTTCGGTGCTTCGGTCTTTGCGGAAACCGAACTGTTGAGTTTGGAGGACATTGTGGTCTTCTAAAAACTCCGTTAGTTGTTTGTTAATATCCCTCTCTAGGACTTTGGATAAGAATGGGAGATTGGAAATTGGACGGTAATTGGCAGGGTCTGTGGGGTCGAGGGTGGGTTTTTTCAGGAGGGGCTTGACTATGGCCAGTTTGAGTGGGTCTGGGACACTGCCTGCAGTAATAGAGCAGTTGATAAAGTCCTTAATATGTTTGGTGATGGCGGGGGTGATGGAGAGGAGGGTTTTTGAAGGAATGGTGTCTGAAGAGTGTGTGGATGGTTTCATCTTTTTTAGTATAGTTTCTACTTCTATGTTGGTGGTGAGGTCAAATGTTTTAAGGGTGATCTTTTTGTCATTGGGAGTGGGGGGGAGGGGGGTAGTGTTGTCTGGGAAGCGGAGTAGAATATTGTCGATTTTATTCTTGAAGTATAGGGCTAGTTCTTCACATTTTTTGTTGGAGGTAGTATCGTTGAGAGTTGGTGAATTGGGATTGGTGAGTTCTGAGACATATGTGAATAAGGCGTTTGCATTAAATTGGTAGTCGTGGATCTTTGTCGCGTGGAAATCACGCTTGGCTTGGGTAATTGCATGACGGTATGCGTGTAAAGTGTTGTTATAGGTGGCTTTAAGTGTAGCCGATGGTTGTTTGCGCCAGGCGCGTTCTTTGGCTCTTAGTTCTTGTTTCAAGGTTTTTAACTTGGCGGAGAACCAAGGTTTCCTTTTCTCCTGTTGTGTAGAGGGTATTTCTTTGTGGATAATGGGGCATAGATCGTTGGCTATGGTCGTAGTGAGATTGTTCCAGGAGTGTAGTGCGGTGTCTGGATTGGTGAGATCAATGTTGTTAGCTATTTTGTTGAAAGCTAGGGTGAGCTCTTCCGTACTACAGTGTTTACGGAAAGAGATGGTTTTATGGTGTTTTTGTGTGGAAGGTGTGAGGGGTTTGGTTTCAAGGATTGTATTAATGAGGAAATGGTCAATTAGTGACAATTAATGCACATAAATACTTTGGAAAATCGAGCCCATTAAATCTGATTTTATAGCTAACAGTCACATTTACTAAGCTTTGTCAATAGTGGCACATGTGTCCCTTAGTGGTCTTCCATCATTTTGATAGTATCATATGATGTAAACTTAAGCCCAAACAGATCAAAGATTTTTCCCACAGGCACATAATAGGGAAAAGCTTTACAATTCAGATCTTTGTGCACAGGCAAAAAATACTGTTACTTATGGAGTCATATTTTGCTGCTTGCGTCTGTCATAGCTCAGCTCAAACCAATATGCATCACGTACCAAGTCCAGCGAGGCTGGCAACTGCTCATCTGTTAGAAATACTGAATCCTCATTTCGGTCCTTGTTCCTATGGCCAACGACTTGCTTACATGGCAGCAAATTAGACCACAGAGTATAAACTTCATTAGAAAATGATATGTCTGCAAGGCTGATCTGAGTTCCAGCCTGCAAGACAGAAATATGCAGAAAACAAATTTAAATTACATATTGTTTACATTCCTCTATTTTGTTAAATGGTTGTAGTTTCGGAAGGAACAGGAAGCATGTTATCATCCCACTTTATGGAACTCCCTTCCAGACAATATCCGTTTGACATCAAATCGTAGAGAATTTAAAAAACTGCTAAAAACTTACCTATTCACGTGCGCGTATAACTTACAATAATGTTTCTACATAATGTACTATATTCCCATCAACAAACATTGCAATGTATTTAAGTTTTGTATGTTTTTGTGTATGGTGTACTGTTTTTAATTATGTATGTTTTATTTTTGTAAACCGCCTAGACGGATAGACTTCTACCCCACTGTGCGGTATATAAAACTTTTAAACAAACAAATAAATAAATAAATAAATCATCAAGGGCCAAATTTTATCACAAACATGAAAAGAAATGAAATTGTGAAATCTGCAAGCACAAGTTACCCCAGGAGAAGGTGTGATCCTGCTGCTGCAATAACACGTAGACTCAAGTGAGCTTGCTGGTGGCACTGGGAAAGAAACCAAATGGGAGGCCAATGTGTTGCTGAGATCTTTATCAGGCTCCTGGCATTTTGGTGGAGATGCCTAATTATTGCTGCAGTCAAGCGCCTGATAACCAGTGTTTTTCTGAAGCAGGGGTGCTGAATTGGAGACATTATAGGGCATGGGCCCAGACAATGATGAGGAGTGCTAGTGTCTGTGCTGAGATTGTGGTGTGAAGTGTGGCAGATGGTGGAGGTGAGACCACTGGTTGTATTGGTCCAGCATTAGCTGTGTGAAAGTTTAGGAACATATTTGTGGAGGTGGCTGGACCCAAGACAAGGTCCCTAGTGTGCCAGCTGATGACCAAGCAGCAGAGGTGAGACCCAAGCAATAACAGGTTAAGAGGCCGATGTACTAACCCATGGGATTTCCTTTTGGCTAGTGGCCTTGTTTGCATACATTTTCTATCCATGCAAATAAGCTGAGTACAAACTAGTGCGCAAACCTGAGCTTCCAGGATGGCGGAAAAAAGATAACTACACCTTATTAAGCAATATAACAATGCTTACCAGGCACTCTTCCCGATGAGCCTTATTAACAGAGCAGATGTCCACTCGCAGAGTCTTGTGCTGCAAAGCTGACAAGGAAATAGCCACTCGGAATAATTCACTGAATAAAATGGTTTCAGCAGCAGGGTGGACTTTAGTGCGGAACAGACAGCTCATGTCATTTGAAGATGGAAGCATGGCAATCCTGAAATATCTTAAGAAAATAGAAACAAGGCCAACTTCATGTGGGCCACAAGCAAACTTGTAATAATCTTACAGAGAACCATAACAAAGAAAAGTGGGTTTTATATGAACAATTAGTCCATTAAACTGTATATAACAAGTATAGCGCTGGTCTAAATTTGGAGGCTGTAGGTATACCTTTAATTGTACTTTACATCTACTGCTTCACTTCTACCATTAGTCACAGTGGGTGGTAGGGTCTGCAGTAAAGGATAAACTTTGACAATTCACTTAAGTAAAAGTGCTGAGAGAAAGGACTGCTAGAGGGAGTATCACCCAGATATATAAGCCTGAGAATTTGAGTGGTACTGGGAAATTCTGGAGTGGCCTGGAAAGTCTAAAGAGGAGAGCAGTAACCATCTCTGGATTCTGGGGTTTATCCCCTGAGGTCTGATTGTTCCTCTGGTTTAGCAGGGCCTCTACTTTTATTATGGATGCTGGTGTGCTAAAGGGCTGCTCCTACGTGCAGATGCCTAGGAGGGATCATTGACACAGCTATTTATCAGAATAATTCCTACCCAGAGGGAGCGTCTGCTAATGGACTTGGGGGTATTATGGGGTCAACTGGAGGTTTTTTGTTTGCTTACTTGTTACTAGAGCAGTTTTAATTCTAATGGCTATTCTGCTATAAAGATTGAGGATTTGATTATCCAAGGCTATTTGTTGTTATCTCTGCAATTAGATCATGTGACTCATTCCATTATTTTATGATTACTGCTAATTCTTACTGCTGATACCCCAAGAAGAAAAAGCAATGTCACAAGTTGGAACCAAGAATTATTGTGCAAGACTCCATTTATGAGTCCCAAGATGTGGGTTCAAGAAAGAAAAGGCATTCTGAAAAAGGTCTGGGGAGGAAAATTAAAATTCCACTTTGGGAAAATTAGTTCACAAAAGAAACTTGGTTCTTAGCTGTTAATTTTTGTTCCTGGGATACCACAGATCAGTCCAGACTCCTGGGTTTTGTCTCCCTGGCAGCAGATGGAGACATAAGAAAAGCTTTAACAATACTGCTACTTAAACCAGTGAGACACCTGCAGTCCCTCAGTATAACCTGTACCCAAGCCAAGCTGAGAATAATTATAATAACTGAGACACTCAACCCCCCTCAATGAGCAGGAGGAAGTTGGAACCCCTATGGAAAAACTTATTCCAACAACACTAGGTAGAACCTTATTTAACTAAACAAGTCACCCTGCATCTTTAACATACTGCCATAACGAGCGGGCTTTACTGAAACGTGGGGCTCTGGACTGATCTGTGGTATTCCAGGAACAAAAGTTAGCAGGTAAGAATTAATTTTCTTTTCCTGTTCATACCCCAGATCAGTTCAGACTCTTGGGATGTACCCAAGTGCCCCTTATTTAGGATGGGAATGTGATAGCCCTGCTCACAATACACTTTCCAAAACATGTGGAATCTAGATCTTGGACATTCAAATGACAATGTCTGTTGAAAGACTTCCAAGTCGCCACAAAACAGATTTCATGAGGCAAGATCAGCTGATACACGGTCGATGAAGTTGCCTGCACCTGAGTTAAGTGAGCCCTTAGATCTTCATAAATGTATGCTGAGCCAATCGCCAATCGTAAACTGTGAGTCACCTTGAGATACCTCATCGCCCACCTCACATCCAACATACAAAGCTCCCTTGCATGTGGCTCTGTAGAAGCCACATTAGGAAAAGCAGGAATTCCATTGTTTGACTAAGATGAAAACCTGAAATCACTTTTTGCAGAAATGAGGGCACTGTTCGCAATGACATTTCACTCTCTGTGAACTGCAGAAAGGGATCTCTACAAGACATCTGAAACTCTAAATTTCTTCTGGCCAAACAAATCACCACAAAAAAAAAACCCAAAACACCTTCAGTAAGTCTTTTTGTCCTCTGCAATGGCTTGAACGGAGCCTTATACAACACCCTCCGAATTAAATTAAGATTCCATCGATGGCCGCAAGTATTTCATGCCATAAAGAAACTGAATCATATCTGGGTGGGAGGCCATGGAAATCCCTGCACCTTATCCCAAAGGCAGTCTAGAGCCGCCACCTGCACTTGAAGGGAATTATAAATACTAGGCCATTTTACAGAAAGATTTTTTACAGAAAGATTAAAAGCCCAATTAGGCTACATGCCTTATCTGACAAACCAATGTGGACGCCGCCTGACTTGCAAAATGTTGCAATGTCGTCTTTGGAATAACCCTTGCATCATAAGCTTTTCCTCTCAAATTTCAAGCTGTGGTATAGAAGCAATCTGCCGGATCCAAAAATATTGGACCCTGATGTAACTATCTTGTAAGGTGACCCAATCTTAATGGTTCATCTACAAAACCACGGACAAGAACATGGAGGCCAAGTGTTATCTCAACGCTACCAAAGCCATGTGTGTTGTTCCCCATTTGGCCCGAATAAGAAGCACTGCTTCCTCAAACAGCTCCAACTCTCCAGGGTTTAACTGCTGAGAAAATCTTCCTGCACATTTTCCACCCCAGCTATGTGAAACGCTACCAAAATTGCCAGGTGCTGCTCAGCCCAGTGACCCAACTCCTGAGCCTCCTGAGAAACCATCCTAGTAAAAGTGGGCTAATCACCCCCTTGATATCTGGAAGAGAAGAATGGACTAGCCTTGCTTCAGTGAGAAGACTTGGTCCCCTCCCACCCGGTTCCCTGACCAGGAATTGGTTTCCGCCCATTAAGAAAGGACTGGGTCCTACCTGAGTTTTGCCTCTGTACTGCCAAAAGGCTACTGTTCTGTCAATATCTCCTATAGTCTCTAAAATTTAAACGGACTGGACAGGATTTTCCCCCCACCCTTTTTGGCTTGTCCTCTGGCAACTTATGCCCTCCAAGCACTCAACCTGGATGATGAAGTCACCTCCTTCACCTGCAACTGCAGAACCCAGCGCAAACAAGCTCTCTGCATAAATCTGCTGTATACGGCAGGTCATCTACCCAAGGCTGAAACCTCAAAATTCCTCTTGAGGTAAACTTCCAGCTTTTGGACCTGCACATCTTTCAGTGCGGCAGACCCTACCATCGGAATGGTGGTTTTCTTGGTCATCACTGAGTCCGAAGCATTGACCTTTGTAATCAACAAAAGCTTGAGTGTCTCCTCCAGCAATAGGTACAACCTTGCCATTGCCCTTCTAACTTTCAGACCGGTCTCCAGATGGCTCACTCCCTGAAGACCAAATTCTTTATTGATTTGTGGAAAGGATAAGCCTTAGCTGGACCTCTAAAGTCATCCATGACTGGGTCCACTCAATCCTGGTCTGGCTCTTCCTGAGGAAGTTTTATGCCTAACTCTTTAATCACATGTGAAATCAAGGGCCATAACTCTTTCCTATGAAAAAGACGGACCACCTTAGGTTCGTCCCCTTCAACCACCGGCACATCCTCTGGATCCAGATCCAACAAATCCTGCGTGGACTCCACCCCCAGAGGCCGATCTGGTGGACAAGTCTAATTTCAGGATACTCAGACCCCTCGATGGGGCCACTGTGCTGCCCAGCCAAACCAATGGATGCTAGCTGATGCCTTCTTGCTGGTCACCTTGGGTCATTTAGCAGGCCATGAGCCACTTTGCAGCTTGTGCTGGGTATGAAAGTACTTCTTTCCTGTTGCCTTTCTGGCCAGATAGGCTTCCTGCCTCTCTGCGGGAAAGCTGCATAGCCGCAAACAGGAAGGAGGGGAATCCCTTGCATCCCTGGAAACCTCGCATGCTGCTGCGAATGCGCCCAAGATGGCCACCATTCCCACATTCACGGGAAAAGGATCTGCAGCAGCTCGCAACGAGCGAAGTGGTCTGTCACACACAGAATCAAGGCGTGCACTATTACGCGCACAAACTGTAAGTGCTGAAATGCAGTATGCACTGTCCGAGCTGCCCTCTCCCCTGGAGATGCAGTGCGTGCACTAATCTGCACAGCTAAGACATGTGTCCCATCTGTGCTACCTCCTCATCGCTCATAGACTGTCTCATCAAATTTGGGAACCCCAGCTATCATTGCCTCTCACCTATGTCGGGTGTGATTCCCGCCGAAGATGAGAATCCTGCTCCAAGCCAGATAGGCTTGGAGTGAGATAATCAAATTTGCAGATGATACAAAAGGTTTGGAGTGAGGTAATCAAATTTGCAGATGATACAAAAAATTGTTCAGAGTAGTTAAATCACAAGCAGATTGTGATAAATTGAAGGAAGACCTTTTGAGACTGGAAAATTGGGCATCAAAATGACAGATGAAATTTAATGTGGATAAGTGCAAGGTGATGCATATAGGGAAAAATAACCCATGCTATAGTTACACAATGTTGGGTTCCATATTAGGAGCTACAACCCAAGAAAGAGATCTAGGCATCATAGTGGATAACACATTGAAATCGTCAGTTCAGTGTGCTGCGGCAGTCAAAAAAGCAAACAGAATGTTGGGAATTATTAGAAAGGGAATGGTGAATAAAACGGAAAATGTCATAATGCGTCTGTATCGCTCCATGGTGAGACCGCACCTTGAATACTGTGTACAATTCTGGTCACCGCATCTCAAAAAAGATATAATTGCGATGGAGAAGGTACAGAGAAGGGCGATCAAAATGATAAGGGGAATGGAACAACTCCCCTATGAGGAAAGACTAAAGAGGTTAGGACTTTTCAGCTTGGAGAAGAGGCGGCTGAGGGGGGATATGATAGAGATGTTTAAAATCATGAGAAGTCTAGATGTGAATCGGTTATTTACTCTTTCAGATAATAGAAAGACTAGGGGTACTCCATTAAGTTAGCATGTGGCACATTTAAAACTAATCGGAGAAAGTTCTTTTTTACCCAATGCACAATTAAACTCTCAAATTTGTTGCCAGGGGATGTAGTTAGTGCAGTTAGTATATATTGTGTTTAAAAAAGGATTGGATAAGTTCTTGGAGGAGAAGTCCATTACCTGCTATTAATTAAGTTGACTTAGAAAATAGCCACTGCTATTACTAGCAATGGTAACATGGAATAGACTTAGTTATTGGGTACTTGCCAGGTTCTTATGGCCTGGATTGGCCACTGTTGGAAACAGGATGCTGGGCTTGATGGACCCTTGGTCTGACCCAGTATGGCATGTTCTTATGTTCTTAAGCCACCTGTCAGGCTTTTTTCTTTAAACTTTACAAATAAAAACAAATTAGAGAACTTTGTTCAATGCTGTGGAGTGGTAGATGGTTTCCGAGGGCTTTCTGGGGGATCGCGAGAACTAGACTACCAGATAATAGAAACCCTCTCAGTGTCCAGGCATGAGACACACCAAGGGTCACCAAACCCCTGCTTGTCCACCTCAACCAGGGAAGATGGTCCCTATCAGGTACCTAAGAACCCCCTACAATGAAGCTCCTGTTGATCTCTTTATTCATCTTTTTTTTTTCTTCACTCCAGACTGCAGGTTCTACACCTCTGCCATCTGCTGGAGACAGAGAAATACTGAGCTACTGCAGGCGGCACACTGGGTTAAGCAGCAGTGTCAATAAAGCTTTTCTTCTCTGTCTCTATCTGCTGACAGGGAGGCAAAAGAGGAGTCTGGACCGATCAGGAGTATGAACAGGAATTATGTTTTTGTTTTCTCTGTTCTGCCCTCCATTGTCATCTGAGCCTTGTCCAATCCAACATCTTTCGGTTGCCAGGACAAACCCCTTGTTTTCAAATTTCCCGCCTCTCTCAGCAGTGAAATTTCAGCTAGGTAAGCCATTACCACGTTTAGATTTAGCTGCATAAAAACAGACAGGGCAGGTGGTGTTCCTGGTCTATGGGTAACAGCGCTAGCCTATAATAGGTGCTAGCTGGCTAAACTTACTCAGTTAAGTCTGATTGGGTAAATCACTGTCCTAAATCTGCCCCAGGTAACTTTAACTGGGTATATATTCAGCAGAACGCTTATTCGGCTAACTTCCACTGAATATGTAGGTAATGTTACCCAGGTAACTTTCCTGCTCTCCAGCTTGCTCAATATTGACTTAATTGTGTTCTCGGGAATAAGTATATGAGAATCCCAGGAATAATTCTGAAGACCTCTGGTGGTTGTACTGTAAGGCAAATTTAAGAAATAATTAATGGCTTCATAATTATCTAATTAAATGTTTTTTTTATTAGTAGCTAATCTTCCCAGGAACTTATAGGATTTTGCTTTTTCTGTTAGAAAATGGTGTGTGTGTGTGTGTGTGTGTGTGTGTGTGTGTGTGTGTATTTGTGTCTATGGGGTGAGATTAGGGTGAGGTTAAGGGAAGTAGGGAGGAAATCACTATGAAAACTAAAATGCAAAAGGCATTTCATGGTCTTGGGCATGACAAATTTGACCTGTTCTGTTCTTACAGGATGTGAGTTAATGATTCCAGCAGAACTTCTGGTTTCTCTATATGCACAGTTCATTCCTGACAGCTGTCTGCAGTGGTAAAAGAAAAAAAAAAAAACTGCTGGGAAACACAGGATGATATTTTCAAGTGCTGACATCAGGAGCCACCAGGATGGCCACTGGTGATCAGCTGAGGGAAGGCTGAACCTGTGCTCCATTTTTTGGTGGACATAATGAAAATTTAGAGAGGACAATTTTCAAGAGAAATTCTGTGGGTAAAAAGCATTTTACCTATGTAAATCACCCGTCTGAAAATTGACCACCTTATATGTAGGTAAAGATTTGCACATAGTGACACAATGTGAAGGTGTTCCTGGGACGGGGTTAGGTCTGGAAGAAAACTAGGAGGTCCATATTCAAAAGGCTAGCCAGGATATTCAGCTGGGCTGTTGAATATACCCTGATAAACGTACTGGCTAACTTAAATGTTATCTGGATTAATTTTAGACATGCTCAATAGTGGGTCTAACTTATCTGGCTAACTTAGCCGGATAAGTCTAAATATCGCTACTTATCTAGCTAAGACCTACATTAATCAAAAAGCTATAAATGTAGTGAAAATAGTGCCCACGATAAAAAAGGGGGCGGTTAAGCTAATTTCCCTGCTCCCGCATCAGTAATTTCCGCAATGCATCATGCATTTATGGCACCCGCACTATTGTTCACATCGCATGCTGATTAGTCCACTCGGGGGGGGGGGGGGGGGGGAGAAGAGAAAGAAAGAGAGAGAGAGAGAGAGAGAGAGAGTAGTATGTAAATCTACTATTTAAACCACTGTAAGAAGGGGGCACTTTTAACGTGGGATGAGGTTTGGAGGGGCAGTTTTATATACACAGTCAGAGGTATGAACAGTAAAGTTGACATCACTGAAGATTTTCTGTCATTTGAAGCAATGAAAGGTAAAAGAGGAATTGATCTGTGCAATGTACTCTCTACCTAGCTTGATGCACTCTCTACCTAGCTTCAATCAATCAACTTTGCTGTTCATACCTCTGGGTATGTAAAACAGCCCACCCAAACATACCTCCACCCCCACCTTACCCCAAGTTAAAAGTGCCCCATTTTAGTGGTATAAATAGTAAATTTACATATTGGTCTCTCTTGATTTCTCTCTCGAACTGGCATGTGCGATAAAAACATTTTGGTCAGTATCGCCGCTATTTAATGCAAAATGATAAATGATCCTGTGAGTTAGCCAGATTAGTAGCTTTTCCCCTTCACGCTCATATCCTGCGCACCACTTAGCTGGCTAACTACTTAGCTGGATAAATAGTTATCCAGCTAAGTTGTGGCCACTGAACACAGCCAGATATTCAGACGCCACCACTTAACCAGGTAAGTCTGAAATTATCTAGGTGCACAGGTTTGGCCATAAACATTATTTGCCCAAAAGTAAATCTCTGCAGGTATCTTTCCCCTGGCAATTTTCTAAGTAAAAGTACACACAATTTCTCTTTGAAAATTGGTGCAAAGACAGGGTAAGATGTACCCACAAATTTTGCAGCAATGTGGATAGCTTAAAATTGTCCTTCAAAGGGAAAGTACCTAAAAAAAGTTTCTCTAATTTTATGTGCCTTTTGCACCACTTAAAATGCATCTCTATTCTTGTCCCATATTTCCCCTACTTTGCTGTTTTATTTTCAATCCATTTTCATCATTTCCTAAAATGATACTTGGCTGCATGGCAGGACAAGCACCTGTTGTTCTCAGTGCATTGTCCATAACTGGCAGTGGTTACAGTGATAGAGGAATTAATAGTAACAGCCAAACACCATGTCATCATGAGATTATGATATGATTCTGGTTTTCTAAGCCATCCAAATAAAATCTGCAGGACAGACAAGAACAGACTGCACAAAGGTGAGAGCTAGAGACCACCACTTAGACTAGCATTTCTTGGTGACATGGAATTTGCTAGGCAACACAGGGCTTTCTTGTAAAATGTCACAGTATACATCACCTCTGCAGATAATTTTTTTTCTCAGCAGGCAGCTTGTCATCCATTTCCAAACTTTCACCCTATCCTATGTCAATGATTAAATCAGAACAATTACTTTCACCTATGCTGGACATTCATACAGCATCTCCTCCAGGTCTCAGCAGTGTGAGATTTCCTACAGTGGAAGTATATTTCTTTATAGCAGTTGGGTGTGATGATACTTAAAGTATAAGGGCAAAGACGATTAATATTTCTTCTACATCCAATTGTTTTGAATACAGTAAGGGAAACGTTTTATTCTTAAGACATTGAATCCCCTTCAATGAATAAAGTTCTAGCTAGGAATTTATCATCACACCGAAGGCATTTAATAATACCATTGGTGATCAGTTTTGCATCTGCAGTACTTACAGTCTGGAACTTGGGGGCACAAACAGTGCATGTTGATTTCGAATTTGTATTATGATGATTACAAAGCTGGAGTTGCCAGTATCATATCTGTAGGAAACAAATAATTTAAGCAAAAGAGGACCAATTGGTGCAGTGCATTAAAAAACTGAAAATGCAATTTTCTTCTCAGCTTTACTCACCTGAGTCCTACCTGGACTTGAGCTGTCTCTAGAGTTGCTCCATCGTCCTCACTATATGCCACATCTTCAATTTCACTCGAGCTATGACAGATCAATAAATATGCTAAATGTCAATAATTTGGTTAATCTCATTATTTTGTCACAAAACAACAACCATGCTAGCCCCACTCAACAATCTCTATCTGACCTTCACACTATACAACAAGTCCGCAGCCTTGGTGTCATAATTGACAATCATTTTACACTAAAAAAATGTATCACTTCCACCATTAAAAATGGCTTCTATAAACTTCATACTTTGAAAAGGATAAAACCACTTCTACACCCAAATGACTTCCGGACTGTACTACAAGCTACTATATTATCTAAATTGGACTACTGTAACTCCATATTACTAGGTCTACCAAACAACTCAATACAACCAGTACAGATGCTACAAAATGCAGCTGCACGCTTGCTCACTAACACGCACCGCCACGAACACATTACTCCAGCTCTTCAATTCCTACACTGGCTTCCGATAGTATCTAGGATAATATTCAAAGTTCTCACCCTTATACATAAGTCATTATATAACCAAGATAATCATTGGTTCGCTGAATTTTTTACATTCCATACATCAAACAGACCAATTAGAAAAATGCACCAGGCTAAACTAGCTACTCCAACGCTTAAACAAATAAAATATGTCTCAACGAGAGAATGAACATTCTCGATAGCTGGAATCAACCTGTGGAATAAAATACCCACAGATCTGCGTCAGGAACCCTGCCACAAGAAATTTAAACAGAACCTAAAAACATGGCTGTTTAAACAAGCCTACAATTTGTGAACACTTCCCTTCAGATTATTATATTTAATATAACATTTATATAATAATATCTATTCATACCAATCAGTTACTATTCAATATCGCTAAGCACACCTTTTGTGACCTATATACTTGCAATTTTCTTATTATTGTAATTATCTGTCAATTAATTCTGACCTTCAAGAAATCTACATCTGCTTTGTTCTATATTCCCAAATTGTAAATATTTGTACTGTTAATATTGTACTATTACTCTTGATCCTCCGGCCCCATGCGTCCCTGCTGAATTTAGTTTATTTTAATTATTTATAGTTTTAATGTTGATCAGCCATGTATCATTATATAATTATTTTGGATTGTAAAGCTTGTTGCTAATTTAATGTTCATTGTAAACCGAGGTGATGTTTGCTAACGAGCCGCGGTATATAAAAACCCTTAAATAAATAAATAAATAAATAAATAAATAATCAATCAATCTCTTTACTCCTATTCACAAAGGCACATTAAGTGTTAATATGCCAAATGCATATTACTGAATAGGACTCAACTGAAAATAATGGGGCCTGCAGTATAACTTGCATTGTGGCACTTAATTACTTAATGCACTTTTGTGAATAAAGGCCAATGTTTCTTGCAAATAAAGTATATTTGTACAGAATAGAATAGTCACTTGGTTCTGACACTTCTATTAGCAATTCTGTTCTGGTGTTTTTCTCCTTTACCACTACATCTAGTTTTCTAGTATCAGGCTTTTTATTGGTTAGTCTGGGAATGTCCCATGTTAGTCTGGGAATGTCGCAAATAAAGAAATCTAGCTGGCATATTAGTGTCATGGCATACAGCATGTAACTATTTGGAAATATTTGTGTTTAAAATAGTGTGACAATCATTCTGTCCAATGGTGATAAGGCATGTGACAAAAGTGGATCATTCATGGTTGTAGCAGGGTAGAGATACTTTGCTATCCAGCTTCATAGACAGTATATGTCTTAATCCAAGCCAGCTGAGGCCAGAACAAAAAGGCAATATTCAAATTGTAGTTGGATAAAGCCAGGTGAAGATGTGTCCCCTAATAAGGGAACAAGCAGATTAAAAACTCTCTGCTTGCTGCATGGAAGGAGGAAGGCTGCAGAGCCCACAGATCTACAGAAGCTCTGCCATTACAATGAAAAAACTTTTCCTCCATAATAAAAGTACTGTTATTTAAAAAAAAACCCAAAAACAACTTTATTCAAGCAGACACATAAAAAGTATATAATGAATATACTTCTGATCACAATACTGGAAAAGTGAATAAGTACAAGGTATGGGAGGAAGCAACATCAAATATAATCAAAAAAACATATCACAAGAAAGTCAAGAGACAGAATCCTCCTTACTGAATGATTAAAGCAGGCTTTTTTGTTTGCTTTGGAAAGCTGACATGGCAGTGGTCAATGATTTTCTATTGTTGTGAAGTTGTTTTGTTTTAACTTTTGGAAACTACCAAAATACAGACTTTTTTTTTTTAACTGTTTACTGTGGTGGCTGAGCCATCCTGTTACTTCACCCAGTCTCCAAGTGTTTTTGCTCTATGAGTATTTCACAGCAGTTTGTGTGGCACAGATTCAGCGCTGACCTTGGAGGAGGATGCTTGACCACTGCACCAGCATGAAAAAGGCCAGATGGTAATCCACAAAGAGAGGCATAGGAAACAGAAATTATGATGTCACATTGGAACAGCTGGCAATAGGGGAGAAGAGAGGATAAAATATTAAGACCTCTGGTTCTATCCAGTTGTGTCATGGAGCACACATACATAGATGGCTATGAAAACTGAGAAGGAGAGAGAGACCACAAGCTCCCAGTCAGTAGAATCTCTGATAGATGTGCTTCGAGGGGAAAGCAATAGAGTGGCAAATTAGGTGTGAAGTAAGGATAAGCCAAAGCAACACTTCCACATGTCACCCACACCTCCTCACATGGCCTCCTGCCTTTTCTGCATGCAACACTGGTTTGCACCTTTCTGTGCAATTGCTACACATGTTGCCAAACAAGGGTTTCTGGAGCACAAGGCAAGCTGTCAATTTGATGGTCTCCATCAACATCCCTATGAACTGTAAGGTAAAGTTAAATATGCAGACAGCTTCATGAAGGAGCATGAATGATGACAGGCATTTCACCTCAGTTCTACGTAGTGGTAAAGGAGAAAAACACCGGAATAGAATTGCAAATAGAAGTATCAGAACCAAGTGACTATTCTATTCTGTACTACTTATGGAGAGACAGAAGATCACCAAGAGAAGTAATCAGAGACCAGGAACATGTGATAGAAAGACAAAGAAACTGTCCTAATTGTAGTAGGTTCCACCGGCCTGATTAAAAAGAACTTTAGCATACCTTGATATGTGGCCTGTATATTAAATCCTATGAAATGCAGAAGGAAGATCTCTTTGGCACAATGCAAGTATTAAGAAACAGCACTAGCAGAAAATCTGACTGACTGAAATCATATCCAACATACCTTGTTTATGAATGAAGTTCATGCCAATCAGACTATGCACAAAAAAAACCCCCCATTTTGAGACACTGACTCCTGGAGAGATCATTGGAACCAGGAAGGATACTGAACAAGCAAGGGATTAAATGCCTGCTATATAATACAAGGACTAGGGGGTCACTCCATGAAGTTAGCAAGTATCACATTTAAAACAAATCAGAGAAAATTCTCTCTCACATAACACACAATTAAGCTCTGGAATTCATTGCCACAGGATGTGATTAAGGCAATTAGTGTAGCTGGGTTTAGCAAAGGGTTGGTTAAGTTCCTGGAGGAGAAGTCCATAAACTGCTATTAATCAATAGGGAATAGCCACTGCTTGTTACCAGCATTAGTAGCTTGGGATCTATTTAATGTTTGGCACTTGCCAGGTACTTGTGACTTGGATTGGCCACTTCTGGAGACAGGATACTGAGTCTGATGGGCCCTTGGTCTGACCCAGTATGGCATATCTTATGTTCTTATTTTCTTATACAGATCTGGGTATATAGATGATATGCCAAGGACAACATTACATACCAATTCTTCATTTGTATCTGAACTGAGAATAAGATGGGAATGACAGAGGCCAGAAAGTATTGGGAATGCAGTCATTTATCCTAGGATTATAAGTCATATACGTGACCAGAATACATTTTAAAAAAAGGGATGCCTTGAAAACTGGTCCCTTTACCAGGGAGCCTTCGTATGTTTTCACATAATCACCGAGAGAAAAAAATCAACCTTGTTTTCTCCTGAAGACAATAACTGAGATTTCTGTATAATGAGCGTTGTGTCGCTTGTACATACGGTTTTACAGAGGGCTCGTAGACACCACTGTCTCCAGCCACAGACTCGTCTGATACAGCTGCTGACACGCAGGCAGTCTTCTCTTCCAGCAAGTGCTCTGCCGCTCTTCTGTGCAAGTCTGCTTCTACGAGGGGGAGAAACAGGTTTCATCAGCATTAATTAATAAAATAACTCCGGCACTTAGGCTTCAAGCTGAGCTTTCAATGACTACAACTACTTCTGGTAAGTACTGAGGTAATGATATTTAAACCTCCGAGTGAGTAAGATTAATGAGCCGCAAGAAAACCCTTCATTTAAAAAAAAAAAAAAAAAAAAAATATGAAAATGACAGTGAAAAGATACATTTTAGTTGATGAGTTTAATTCATGCAAGTTTTAAAGTAGCAGTTTAATTTATTCAAGTTTAAGATGTTAATATTTAAGATAACTATCCAACTATTTAGTAAAAAGAATTTTCAATTAAGAAAAACATAATTAAGATGGACTTGATGGCCCAATCATAACCCTGGATGTTGAGGTGCTAGGGATCAGTGTGCCGTCCTGGTGACAGCCTCCTAATTCCTCAGGTCAGACAGGTCCTCTTCCTTCCCCTATCCTTGGGAAGGACAGGAGGAAAACGTCAGTATCCCGTGACACTGCACAGAATGTCAAAGGGCAAGCTTATGGAACCATGAAGCTCCCAAGGCAAAGGAGTGCTGCTCCGAAGACTGAGCTGATGTGGGGACGGGGAGGAGACTGAAAAGGGGGGAAGACACCCCCCATATCTGTGAGTGATTGGTGGGGGTGGGGGGGGGGCGCTTCCATTTTACTTTCCTCCCCATGTCAAAAGGGGCTAAATTAAGACCAGAGCAAGTTCCTTTTTAGTTGAAAACCCAGGAGTCAGATGCAACAGGTCATCCCCACTCAAAATATCTCGTTAATGAACCCCATTCCCTGTGCCTAAATTTTCTCTACTTTCTGCTGACCTCTGACATCCACCATCTCTGGTGACAGAGCAGTTTAGGAAGCACCAGTTAAAATTTGTGCTCCATTACTCTTTTTGTTTTAAGAATAATTTGGACCTTTATTGATTTATTAATGCTTTTCTCCCATTCTAGCCCTGATTCAATAAGGTGTGCTGGGATGCAAGGCACATGTTGGCACACTGTCATGGATAAAAAAAATGTGTGCACAAATTAGTGCTCCACTATTCAAATTCCATATTAATCAAGGCATTAGCTATCACTCTCCAGTGCAGAGAACTGCATAGGCTTAGCTCATGTTTTCTTAATTCTGGAAATTTAACTCCTGATCAGAGATGGAGTAAAGATGCTGAGACTAATATTAGTCTATGAGACTGAATCTCGAGTTTGTAATACGTTCTGTATTTGGCATTTATGTGCAAAACCACAATTTGTGTACAAATCAGGTTTTAGAAAAAGATGGCAGAAAAAGACTGTATGGCTCATCTAGTCTGCCCACAGGCCCAACTAATTTACATTTATAATTCCCATAACTTCCTTAGAGATCCCCCTATGTTTATCCCATGCTTTCTTGAATTCAGATACTGTTTTTGTCTCTATCACCTCCATTGGGAGGCCATTTCATGCATCCACCACCCACTCACCCAAATGTTTCCTAACATTCCTCCCAAGTCTACCTTTCACCTTCATCCCATGATCCCTCATTTTAGAGACTCCTTTCCATTGAAAGAGGCTTAACGCCATCCTATGCATAAAAACCTTTGAGATATTTAAATGTCTCTATCATATCTCCTCTAACTCGCCTTTCCTTTAGAGTATACATGTTTAGATCTTTAAGTCTACCCCATATGCTTTGGAACAAAGACCAATGACCATTTTAGTAGCCACCTTCTGGACGAACTCCATCCTGTTTATATCCTTTTGAAGGTGCGATCTCCAGAACTGTAAACAGTATTCCAAATGACACCAGGGACTTATACAAGAGCAATATCCTTTCCCTTTTTCTTCTGACCATTCCTTTTCCATTGCAGCCAAGCATATTTCTGGTTTTTGCTGTAGCTTTATCCACTTATATATCTTAAGATTAGATACAATCAACCCCAGATCTCCCTCTTCCTTTGTACTTAAAAGAAACTTACCTCCAATCCTGTACCTCTCCCTTGGGATAAGGTACAGTATTGGAGGTAAATGCATTACTCTACATTTTTTAGCATGAAATCTTAGCTGCCAGACCACAGACCATTCCTCAAGTTTCACTAGATCCCTCCTCATGTTTTCTACACTTTCCTGGCTGTCCACCTTGTTACAGATCTTGGTATCATTGGCAAAAAGACAAGCCTTTCCTGAAAATCCTTCTGTCTTGTTGCTCACAAAAATGTTGAAAAGAATCGATCCCAGGAATGATCCCTGAGGCACTTCTTCCTCTTCACAGAAAACTCCATTTACCACTACCATTTGCCACCTCCCACTCAGCCAGTTTCTAACCCAGTCAGTCACTCTAGGCCCCCCCACCAAGGGCATTCAATGTATTTATGTCTCCTATGCAGAGCCATGTCAAAGGCCTTACTGAAATCCAAATATACTACATTTAGCATTCCCCCTTGATCCAACTCTCTGCTCACCCAATCAAAGAAATTGATAAGATTTGTCTGACAAGATTTACCTCTATTAAAGCCATGCCGCCTTGGATTTTGCAATGTATTGGATTCCAAAAACTGCACTATCCTCTGTTTTAGCAGAGATTCCATTAATTTGCTTATCACAGAGATCTGGGAGTTCCCAGGCTCATCCTTACTTCCACTTTTATGAATAGGAACCATGTCAGTCCTCTGGAACTACTCCAGACTCTAAAGAAGCACAGTCAGGACATCTCTAAGTTCTCTTAATACCCTCGGATGTATCCCATTCGGCCCCATTGCCTTTTCTACTTTAAGTTTAGTTAGCTCCTCATGGACACTTTTTCGAAAATCAAGTGAAGTTTAGCTCATTTCCCATCTTATTTGTGCTCATCTTGGGGCAGATTTTAAAATCTGCACGCGCGGGGTACATTTGTGCACGCTACCTGGTGTGCACAAATGTACACCCGATTTTATAACATGCGTGCGCTGCTGCACGCATGTTATAAAATCCGGGGTCGGTGCACAAGGGGGTGCACACTTGTGCACCTTGCGCGCGCCGAGCCCAAGGGGAGCCCCGATGGCTTTCCCCGTTCCCTCCCAGGCCGCTCCGAAATCGAAGGGGCCTCGGAGGGAACTTTTCTTCCATTCCCCCCCCACCTTCCCCTCCCTTCCCCTATCTAACCCACCCCCCAGCCCTACCTAGATCCCCCCTCCATACCTTGTTTTACTTATTTACGCCTGCCTCTGGCAGGTGTATCTTGCGTGCACCAGCCGGCTGCCAGCGCACCATCCCCCGGCACAGCCGCTGTGCCGGAGCCCCCGGACCACCCCCGGATGAGCACCACGCCCACGACCCCGCCCCTTTTTCAAAGCCCCGGGACATACGCACGTCTCGGGGCTTGCGCGCACCGCCGAGCTTATACAAAATAGGCTTGGTGCGCGCAGGAGCAGATTTTCGGGGTTACACGCATAAGTTACGCGTGTAACCCTTTGAAAATCTACCCTTTTATGTGATCCTTCTCCAGACTTTTCTACAGTGAACACTGAACAAAAATATTTAAGCAATTTTGCTTTTTCCTCATCAGCCTCTATATAATTTTCCCCTTCACCTCGAGTCTCACAATGTCATTTTTGCACCTCTATCAGTATCACATCTAAAAAAAGGTCTTGGACCCACATTTTATCATATTTGCTATTTTTTCTTCTATTTGAATTTCTGCATTCCTGACTACTTTGAGTTTTTCTTAATTTTTTCTAGATATTGTCGCCTGTATTTCTCTTTTTGCGATCTCTTGTTTATGAATACTAACCTTTTCTCCCTTACCTTTTCAGCTACTTCTTTTCTGTACTTGATGCTGTCACAATCCTACAACTTATCTATGTTCTATTACTTAGCTTTGACTAATGAAACAGCCTCCCAATGGAGGTGGTAGAGAGAACAATAATATCAGAATGCAAGAAAGTATGGGACAAGCACAGAGGATCTTTGGGGGAGAGGAAGGGATTGTAAAAGTGGACAGGCAGACTGGATGTGCTGTATGGTGGTTATCTGCCGCCATGTTCTGTCTCATATACTATGACTGGGGAAGAGAACTTCTGTTAGGTGAGTGGGGCTGTGTAACTGGCAAATAGCTGTTTTCAGAGAGCACCTGTTATAGAAACATAGAAATGTAATGGACCGCTAGTGTCTCACTTAAGCTGCAAGAGAAACTGATGTCAAAAACGTATGAAAGTAGTAATGCAAAAGGATATATTCTTATATTGTTACTGCCTTATTTTGTATGGATTAAGCACCACGAGTGATGGTCCATCAATATACTATTATAGTACAGTAGATTTGAAGTTTGGAGAAAGCTATCTCTTAATGAAAAAGGACTGGTTAAAGTAAAGAGACATCAGTAATTATTCCCTTGATACGTTTCATAAATTACAATATAAATTGTTATAATGCTGCTGCTGTTGCAAAACACTACATTCTGGGGTCCTCGGTGTTGCAGACTAAGACTGTAACAGTAATGCATTATATTTGATATCTCTTCTTGGATGTAAAAAGCTAAAAATGCTCAACACAGTCTTAAATCCTACTTCCAGTCTACATTTGTCTTTATAATTACAAAAATACTTCTTCCAGTTATCCAAAAGAAAGATCCCCAGTGATAACATGTGAAACCCAGAAGACCAATGACTTCTGCAGAACCCAGTGGAGGTAATCATTGCACATGCAGGCAGCCTTTTCCAGTAAATATTAAACCTACAATATGTACACCAAGTTTGTTCTAAACTGGCACAATCCCTCCTGACTAGCAGACACAAAATAATAAATTATGGAACAGTATTTTCTAAACCCTGGCCTCTGCTCTGGGGGTGCCCCAAGGCTCCCTACTATTCTACACCCTCTTCAATGTTTTCCTCCAGCCCTTAGCCATCATCAGAAATTTTGGACTCAAAGTATACATCTATGCTGACATACAAATTCTCCTCACAGAATATAACACATGGGGATAGCACGACAGTATTCCTGAGTCAATACCTCAAAATGGTAACCAACTGGATGACCATCAATAAACATCAACCAAACTAAGATAACACTGAGATCCTATGGATAAGCAACATCCAGATAACATCCCAACTTACTCTGGATGATATCACCCTACCTCCACAGCAAGAGGTAAAAAGTCCAGGAGTCATTGTTGCCATCACTGTGGTGAGCCAAGTATATACTGTCAGCTTGGTTAGTTCTTTTCTGGCTTTGTGTTAAGTAATGCCCTATGTAATTTTTAATTATGTTTGTTTTAACTTTTTGTAAACCACCTCGAGCTCTTGTAGAGTGCTGGATACAATAAATAAAAATAAATACATTAAAATAAATAAAGTAATAGCAGTAACATAAAATGCCTTTTGGTGGCTCTGCATGGTAAAACAATTATGCCTATTCCTGCAAGCAAATGATTTCAAAACTAACCTGTCCTGCCCTCCTGCCTAGACTACTGTAATATCATTTATGTCAGCCTACTTCAAAAGACCCTTACCAAACTTCAGGCTCTACAAAAAGCATCTGCGAAAACCATCACTAACATGAGAAAATGGAAAAAGGCCTGCCCCTCACTTCACTGGCTAACAATCTCTCTATGCATCAAATTCAAATTTCTCTCTCTCACCCTCAAAGCTAAGGAAGGCATAGGCCCAACTTTTTTTTTCTTAATTTATATTTATTCAGTTTTATTCAGCATTACATGAAATAAAACAAAGGAATTTCAGATATCATCCAAAGAAAAATACATCTTTTTCTTTGGATGATATCCAAATACATCTTTGTGTTTTTGTTCAAACACATCTTGAACAAAAGAAGTCCACATAATGAGAGTAGTAGCAATTATTCCTGGAACATAACCAATCAAGGATTCTCAAGAACTGGATCAAGAAAAACAAATGTATTTCCCTGAAATTCCACCAAACATTTACAGGGGAACTTTAGGAAGAAAGTAACCAATATTGCAAATATTCGCAATTTGAAATTAAGATAAAATTTCCTCTGAAATTGTATTTCCCTTGAAACATCTGGAAATACTTGCATAAAATGACCACAAAATAATGGACTATTATTTGAAATACTGTTGAAGAAACAGCTCTTTATCAGAAAGAGACACAAAAGAAACCACAATGGTTTACCTAGTAGAGATTTTATTAGAGGTGTGAAGAAAAAGATACATCAGAGCTATTGATTGACATCAAAACTTCCATTGCACCATCTGAGGTTCCAGCCAATCTCTTGTTATCTGACATATAATAAGAGTTAGACAAAGGAAAAGATTTTTCCGAAGAGAACTGCAATACTTCAACTATATTTTTTTTTTAATAACACCAGTGAGCAACTGTAGATTTCTCACTCTCAACCTACTTTCCAGCATTTCACATTTATAATAGAGACTCAACTTATCCTTAATTCCTGAAGCTAATGAAGACTGAATATTAGTAATAACTCCAGCCTGAACTCCTAAATTTCCCTCCATGAGCCACAGTCTTAATCTCAACTAATTTAGAGGATATGGCCGATGAAAACTGACAAAGCTTGGAAACAGTTTGAAAGAGAAGTTTCAATACATGTACAAATTTTCCATATGTCTTTTAAGATATATCAGCTGGGTCACAAGAGATGGCCAAGATAAGATGCCTCCATCGTGCGCTACTGGTGATTGTACAGAATCTGGAATAGCACAGAGAGATGTGGCAAGACCCCTCTGTCCACCACTATAAGTTCCATTGCAGTAGATTTCACATATCTTGAGTTATCCATCCCACTTGGAAGAGTGAGGATTGGTTGCTCTTTGCCCCTCCGCTACTAGGACTTTTCAAAGAATGGCTATTCATGAAAGTGGTGGATATATCTCTCTGATGGAATCCGATAAGAGTAGCACTGAAAAGGACAAGCTGGGTATAGCTGAGAAGCCTCCATCAACCATCAGCTGCTGTTCCCTTATCAGTCCAACTTATCTGCTCTCATCCCATGTCAGGTTGTAGGCTGACAGACTTCAGGCAATTCATGCTTTACAATTAGTGACTCAGAATAATATGCAATTAACTTACTTTAATGATTGACTAATTTTAGTCCTATTGCTAGTCATTGACAACCTAACATAATAATCATAATAAGCATCTAATAATCAAATTTAAAAACCTTAAAACAAAAAGACAATCAAATTTAAAACCCTTAGATTTAAACATATCCATTCCTTAATCAGCTTTAAAAATTTAGATGCAGACAGAACTCCAGCAGCGAGATGGGGGCTATTCGGTCTTTCGCCATGAGTGCCGAATCTATTATTACCTACTTATTGGTGAGGTTGTGCACCTGGTGCATAGAGCTCCTAGCTTGCAGAGAACAAGTTTGGAGGTAAGAGTGGCAGACCAGGAGAAGCTAAGGTAGACAGAAAAGTGTAAAGAGGAGACATTCAGGGATATAGTAGAGCTGTCCTAACTCCATTCAAGCAGACCTTATGCTGCTTTGGGGGAGCAAGGTCACCTGGAAGGAGACCATCAGCTTAGTGTGCCAGGAAGTAATCCTATAGATAGGACCTACCCTCCAGGTGATTCTTTATCCTCTCCCACCAAGAATGTGTCTTCAGGGCTATATGCCCAAAAGGAATGGCTTATGACTGCTTTTATAATTGGTGATTTGATCATTAGGAATATAGATAGCTGGTCATCTCATAAGCATGAGGTTAATTTGGTTACTTGCCTGTCTGGTACGAGAAGCAGTGGACCTCATGCATCAATTTGATAAGATTTTAGAGAATGTTGGAGAGGAGCCAGCTGTTATGGTACATCAGGGTACCAAAGACATAGGATGGTGCAAGAGGAAGACTGTGGTTATAGCTGAAATAGCCCAGATGGATGTACATAAAAAGCACACAGATGTAAATAATTTGATACTGCCTGTATATTCTGCTAATAAGCAGGTTGTGAATACAAACAGAAATAAAATACAAACAAAAAAACATTTTAAAATGTCTGCATGTGAATAGTAACTCTGAAAAGTCAGACTATATAGAATTATATGTAAACATAGATATTACATTCATTTCAGAGACATGGTAGAAGGAAGAAAGATAACTAATGGGACACTGAATAGGTATAAATTATATCGACGTGAGAGGGCAGATCAGATTGGTGGAGGGATGGAATTATATGTAAAGGATGGCATAGAATCAAGCATGATAAAAATTCTGCAGGAAGAAAAATGCACAGTGGAATCCTAATGGATAACAATTCCATGTATGACAGGTAAGAGAATAGCACTGGTTGCATTCTGATGTCTACCTGGCCAAGATGAAGAAACAGACTGTGAAATGCTAGATGAAATTAGAAAAGCAAATACATTTGGCAACACAATAATACTAGGAGATGTCAATTACCCCAATAATGATTATGTCAATGACTTATTGGACTTTCTGGCAGGTTAAGTCTATATATGTTATAAATAACTGTTTCATGGAGAAGCTGGTCCTAGGAGAGACAAAAAGGGCAGATACATTAGATTCAGTCCTCAGTGGAATGAACAGACTGGTGCAAGGAGTTACTGTGGTGGGCCACCAATCACTAATTATTATAATGCAATCAAATTTCACATAATCACTGGAGGAAAGACATTGAGTAAAACTACTGCAGTAGCCTGTAACTTTAAAAAGGGAGACTATGATATAATGAGGAAATTAGCCGGAAAAAGCTAAAAGGTGTGATTCCAAAGGTTAAAAGTGTGCATGAGGTGTGAACATTGCTTAGAAATACCATCTTGGAAGCCTGGATAAAATGTATTCCATGCATTAAAAAAGGTTGAAGGAAGACCAAATGACCACCAGCATGATTTGATGGTGAGGTAAAAGGAGGATAAATGAATAGAGCATCTTTCAAAAATGGAAAGCAGACTTAATTGAAGGAAATAGGCAAGAGCATTGGCAAGAGATGTAACACAAAAGTAAGAAAAGCCAAGAGAGAATTTGAGGAGAAGTTTGCCAGAGAAGCAAAAACTAATTAATAAAAACTTTCCCAAGTGCATTTGAAACAAAATGTCTGTGAGGGCGTCAACTGTGCTGCTAGATGATCATGGAGCAAAAGGGTGTTCAGGGAGGACAAGGAAATAGCAGAAAAACTGAATGAATTCTTTGCCTCAGTCTTTACCAAGGAAGATGCTGGGAACATACCCACACCTGGAACATTCATGGATTGTAATGACTTTGGGCAGCTAAAACAAATCTCTGTGGAAATAGTGGATATAATATGTCAAATTCACAAATTAAAAAGTAACAAATTATCAGGACCAGATGGCATTCATCCCAAAGGTCTAAAAGAACTTAAACATAAAACTGCAACCTTATTACTACTAATCTGTATCCTATCATTTAAAAAGGCCATAATACCTGAAGACTGGACGGTGGCCAATGTAACAAAAATTTTTAAAAAGGGTTCCAGGACAATCCAGGAAACTATAGACTAGTGAGCCTGGCCCATGAGTTGTTGCTGGGCAAGATGGTAAAACTATTCAGAAAAAATAAATCACTGGCCATATAGCAAGACATGGCATAATGGGAAGAATCCAAATATAAGAGAAGGAGCTAATTGCACTCCACAATCAATACACAGTCCACAGTCCACAAAGGAGTGCAATCTCTGAAACAGTCATTCAATTGTGCATGTTTTTGAAAATTGGAGTGGCGACTTTGAACATTTAAATAAATAATTTTGATGAAGATAAAAATTGGACCTATATTGTTCTTTGCACTCCTTTGTGGACTGTGTAATAATGGGAAGAATCAACATGGTTTTACTAAAGAGAAATCTTGTCTCACCAATCTTTCAGATTTTTTTTTGAAGGTGTAAATAAGCATGCAAATAATAGTGAGCCAGTTGATACAGTGTATTTGGATATTTAGATGGCATTTGTCAAACTACCCCATAAGAGATTCCTCAGGAAATTAAAATGTCCTAGGATAGCAGGCAGTGTCCTACTGTGGATTGGTAACTGGTTAAAACACAGGAAACAGATATTAGGACTAAACTGCTAGTTTTCCAAATGGAGAAGGTTCATTAGTGGAGTGCCACAGGGATTTCTACTGAGACCTGAGCTGTTTAATACATTCATAAATGATGCTGAAAAAAGAACAACGGTAAGGTAATCACATTTGCAGCTGACATGAAATTATTCTAAATTGTTATAACAGCAGTGGATTGTAAGGAACTGCAGAAGGACCTTGAGACTAAGATCAAGCATCTAAATGGCAGATGAAATTTAATGTGGAAACGTGCAAAGTGATGCAGATAGGGAAAAATAATCGCAACGTCAGACACACAATGCTGGGTTCTGTATTAGAAATTGCCAACTAGGTAAAGGACCTTACAGTCTTTGTGAACAATACATCGAAATTCTCTGCTCGATGTGCAGCGACAGTATAAAAAATAAATAGAATATTAGGAATGATCTGAAAAGGAATGGAGAATAAAATATAATATATCATACTGCGTCTGTATCGATACACGGTGCAACAGCACCTTGAATAACGTATGTAGTTCTTGTCTCGTCATCTCAAAAAAGTCATAGAGGATCTAGAAAAGGTGCAGAGGAGGGCAAAAAATATGATAAAGGGATGGAAAAGCTCTCCTATGATGAGAAGGTATACATGTTAGGGCTCTTCAGCTTGGAAAAGAAATGAGTAAGAAGGGATATGATAGAAGTTTATAAAATTGTTAGTGAGGTAGAACTGGTAAAGGACAGTTATAAACTCTTTCAAATAAAACTAAAATAAGGGAGCACCTCATGAACAGCATCTGAATTTAAGAAAGCATGGGATAAATACAGGGGCTCTATAAGGAAGAGATGAGAATTATAATGCTAAATGAATTGGTCAGATGGGCAGACTGGATGGGCCATATGGTCTTTTTCTGCCATCATGATTCTATGAAATTAACAACCAGAAGATTTAAAACAACGTAGATTAAAAACAACGCTGTAGAATCTGTTGCCAGACGATGTGGTCAATGTAACTAGCAATGCAGGGTTTAAAAGAGGTTACATAAGAACATAAGACATACCATTCTGGGTCAGACCAAAGATCCATCAAGCCCAGTATCCTGTTTCCAATAGTGGCCAATCCAAGCCACAAGTATCTGGCAAATACCCAAACATTAAATAAATCTCAAGCTACTATTGTTTATTAATTAATTGTAGTTTATGGATTTTTCCTCTAGGAACTTATCCAAACCTTTTTTAAACTTACTTACACTAATATTTAAAAAGGGCCCCATGGGCGTCTGGGAAACTATAGACCAGTTAGCCTGACTTCAGTTCCAGGAAAAATAGTGGAAAGTGTTCTAAACTTCAAAATCACAGAACATATAGAAAGTCATGGTTTAATGGAACAAAGCCAGCATGGCTTTACCAAGGCAAGTCTTGCCTCACAAATCTCCTTCAATTTTTTGAAGGGGTTAATAAATATGTAAAAGGTGAACTGGTAGATGTAGTATATTTGGATTTTCTGAAGGCATTTGACAAAGTTCCTTATGAGAGGCTTCTAGGAAAAGTAAAAAGTCATGGGATAGGTGGCGATGTGCTTTCGTGGTTTACAAACTGGCTAAAAGAGAGGAAACAGAGAGTAGGATTAAATGGACAATTTTCTCAGTGGAGGTGTGTGGGCAGTGGAGTGCCTCAGGGATCTGTACTAGGACTCGTGCTTTTCAATATATTTATAAATGATCTGGAAAGGAATACGACTAGTGAGGTAATCAAATTTGCAGAATATACAAAATTATTCAGAGTAGTTAAATCACAAGTGGATTGTGATACAATGCAGGAAGTCCTTGTGAGACTGGAAAATTGGGCATCCAAATGCAAATGAAATTTAATGTGGATAAGTGCAAGGTGATGCGTATCGGGAAAAATAACCCATGCTATAGTTACACAATGTTAGGTTCCATATTAGAAGCTACCACCCAAGAAAGAGATCTAGGCATCATAGTGGATAACACATTGAAATCGTCGGTTCAGTGTGCTGCGGCAGTCAAAGCAAACAGATTGCTGGGAATTATTAGAAAGGGAATGGTGAATAAAACGGAAAATGTCATAATGCCTTTGTATCGCTCCATGGTGAGACTGCACCTTGAATACTGTGTACAATTCTGGTCTCCGCATCTCAAAAAAAGATATAGTTGCGATGGAGAAGGTACAGAGAAGAGTGACCAAAATGATAAAGGGAATGGAACAGCTCCCGTATGAGGAAAGACTAAAGAGGTTAGGATTGTTCAGCTTGGAGAAGAGACGGCTGAGGGGGGATATGATAGAGGTGTTTAAAATCATGAGAGATCTAGAACGGGTAAATGTGAATTGGTTATTTACTCTTTCGGATAATAGAAGGACTAGGGGGCAGTCCATGAAGTTAGCATGTGGCACATTTAAAACTAAGCAGAGAAAGTTCTTTTTCACTCAATGCACAATTAAACTCTCAAATTTGTTGCCAGGGGATGTAGTTAGTGCAGTTAGTGTAGCTGGGTTTAAAAAAGGATTGGATAAGTTCTTGGAGGAGAAGTCTATTACCTGCTATTAATTAAGTTGACTTAGAAAATAGCCACTGCTATTACTAGCAACAGTAGCATGGGATAGACTTAGTTTTTGGGTTCTTGCCAGGTTCTTATAGCCTGGATTTACCACTGTTGGAAACAGGATGCTGGGCTTGATGGACCTTTGGTCTGACCCAGTATGGCATGTTCTTATGTTCTTCTT
Organism: Rhinatrema bivittatum; assembly: GCF_901001135.1. NCBI lineage: Eukaryota > Metazoa > Chordata > Amphibia > Gymnophiona > Rhinatrematidae > Rhinatrema > Rhinatrema bivittatum. The sequence goes on along the minus strand of NC_042615.1, from coordinate 112,060,510 downwards.
ATGTTCTTTGCTGTAACCACATACTTTGACAATGGATTCCATAGCTTAACTATGCAGTGAGTGAAAATAATTTTCTACAATTTGTTTTAAATGAACTACCTGCTGACTTCATGGAGTGCCCCTTAGTCCTTCTATTATTTGAGAGAGTAAATAACCAATTTAAATTAACTTGTTCAAGTCCTTTCATGATTTTGTAGACCTCTATCATATCCCACCTCAATAGTCTCTTCTCCAAACTGAACAGCTGTAACTTTCTTAGCCTTTCCTCACAGGGCAGCCATTCTATGCCCCTTATCATTTTGGTTGCCCTTCTCTGCACTTTCTCCAGTGCAACTATATCTTTTTTGAGATGAGGCAACCAGAATATTCAAGATGCGGTCTCACCATGGAGCGATACAGAGGCATTATGACATCCATCATTTTATTTGCCATTCCCTTCCTAATAATTCTTTACAATCTGTTTGCTTTTTGATCACCAGAGTACACTAAGCTGGCGATTTCAATGTATTAACCGCTATGACACCGAGATCTCTTTCCTGGGTGGTAACTCCTAAGATAGAACCAAACATTATGTAACTGCTGCAAGGGTTATTTTTCCCTATATGCAGCACTTTGCACTTGTCCATGTTAAATTTCATCTGCCATTTGGAAACCCAATCTTCCAGTCTTGCAAGGTCTTCCTGCAATTTACCACAATCCACTTGAGATTTAACTACTCTGCATAATTTTGTGTCATCTGCACATCTGCATTTGATCATCTTACTCGTCATACCCCTTTCCAGATAATTTATAAATATATTAAAAAGCACCGGTCCAAGTACAGATCCCTGAGGAACTCCACTGTTTACCTTTTTCCATTGTGAAAACAGACCATTTAATCCTACTCTCTGTTTCCTGTCTTTTAACCAGCTTGCAATTAACAAAAGGCCATCACCTCCTATCCCATGAATTTTTAATTTTCCTAGAAGCCTCTCATGAGTGACTTTGTTGGACACTTTCTGAAAATCTAAATACACCACATCTACTGGTTCATCTTTGTCGACATTTATTCACCCCTTCAAAAAAATGTAGGAGATTTCTGTGGAAAGACATCCCTTGGGTAAATTCATGCTGGTTGTGTCCCATCAAACCATGTCCATCTAAATGTTTTGTGATTTTATTCTTTATAACAGTTTCCATGATTTTTCCAGGCACTGAAGTCAGGATTACTGGTCTATAGTTTCCCGGATCACCCCTGGATCCCTTTTTGAATATAAGGGTTACATTGGCCATCTTCCAATCTTCAGGTACATCAGATGATTTTAATGATAGTTTACAAATTAATTGAAATAGGTCCGAAAAATCATTTTTTAGTTCTTTCAGAACCCTGGGGTGTATACCATCTGATCCAGGTGATTTATTACTCTTCAGTTTGTCAATCTGGCCTAACACATCTTCCAAGTTCACCATGATTTGGTTCAGTTCCTCTGAATCACCCTTGAAAACAGTCTCCTGAACGGGTATGTGTTATGACCGTCTGTCACAGATGGCTGCAACCAATTCAACTCACATCATGTGCTGCCCTGCTCTCCTCTCCGGGTCTATTTGTGGCTGGGGCTAGCCGCTACCGCTGCATACATTCGGGTTCTCTAGCCTCCTTGTGGCGGCCGGGACACCACCGCCATCCAAGCAGACCCTAGGCATGTGCGTGCACACCACCAGGCCTCCCTTGGAAAGTTCAATGGCGGGAACCTCAGGGGCATCCCTGACTGATGACATCAAGGTTGGGATTCTTAAGTACCGCCTTCGCCCCTTGCAAACTGACTTGGCAACGAGTTCCTTCGCTGCTGGTGCTGCTCCTGTTTCCACGGACCGTGGTTCCTGTATCGGACCTTCCTGCGACTCTGGCTTGGATACCCGCTCCTCGTGGGCCTGCTTGCGCTCCAGTTGGAGACCTTCCCTCCAGGCTTCCCCTGCTCCTCAGGCTAGCCCTGCACCATCCAGAGGTCCTGCTTGCCGGCCTCCCTGCTCCTCGGGGTTGTCCTTCAAACTGCCTTACTGCTTTAGAGTCTCCACTCGGCGCTTCCTCGCTCCTTGGGGCAGTGCCTACTTTCTAGACCAGTGACTACCTCGCTTCCCGCTCCTCAGGGCAGTGCCTACGTTCTACATCAGTGACTGTACTCTGCACCTCCTCGTTCCTCGGGGTAGTGCCTCCGTTTCTCTATCAGAGATTTCCTCATGCGCAGCCCCGCTTCTCGAGGTTGCTTACGTCATTACTTCGGAGATTCAACTTGGGCTTCCCTACTCTGCGGGACTGCCTACATCATCACACCAGAGCCTTTCTCACTACGCAACCCTGCTCCTCGGGACAGTCTCTGCTGCATTCCTCCAGAAGTTCCTGTCTCACGCTCCCTGCTCCTTGGGGCCTACCTAGAGCTTCTCTGTCGAAGGTTCCTGCTCTGGTACCTGCATCTCCAGCTCTGCCTGAATACTGTGGGTTCCCCTCCGAACTGTGTCTCTTATCCCACTCCTCGGGATCCCCACAGTACTCTCTCTACAAGCTCCTGCGATCATGTGGCTGTGACGCAGGTCGCCCTATTCCTCTACCACTACTCTATCTCCTGCTGCAGCTGACCTCGCCTCCCAATGGTGAGGACCTGTGGGGCTCCTCCCCATAGGTGGTAACAACCCTCACCTCGGGCCAAGGGTCCACAAAACCCACGAATCCTGTCCCCAACATCCTCTTCAGTAAATGCCGAAGCAAGGAAATCGTTTAATCTTTCTGCAATGGCCTTATCTTCCCTAAGTGTCCCTTTAACTCCTCCATCATCTAACGATGCAACCAACACCCTTGCAGGCTTTCTGCTTCGGATATACTTTAAAAAGTTTTTAATTTGGGTTTTTGCCTCTTTGGCCAACTTCTTTTTAAATTCTCTCTTAGCCTATCTTATCAATGTCTTACATTTAAAGTGCTAATGCTTATGCTTTACCCTATTTTCTTCTGATGGATTCTTTTACCAATTTTTGAATGAAGATCTTTGGCTAAAATAGCCTCTTTCACCTCACTTTTTAGCCATCCTGGCAATCATTTGACCTTCCTTCCATCTTTCTTAATGCATGGAATACATCTGGACTATGCTTCTAGGAGGTTGTTTTATTTTTAGCTTTTTGTTTTTTTTTTAAACAACGTTCATGTCTGGTGCAGACTTTTTTCCTTTGTAGATGCACCTTTCAGTTTTAACTATTTTTCTCATTTTATCAAAGTTTCCCTTTTGAAAGTTTAGTGCAAGAGCTATGGATTTAGAAACATAGAAACATAGAAATGACGGCAGAAGAAGATCAAACGGCCCATCCAGTCTGCCCAGCAAGCTTCACATTTTTTTTCTCATACTTATCTGTTTCTCTTAGCTCTTTGGTTCTATTTCCCTTCCACCCCCACCATTAATGTAGAGAGCAGTGATGGAGCTGCATCCAAGTGAAATATCTAGCTTGATTAGTTATGGGTAGTAGGGGAAGTAACCGCCGCAATAAGCAAGCTACACCCATGCTTATTTGTTTTACCCAGACTGTGTTATTCAGCCCTTATTGGTTGTTTTTCTTCTCCCCTGCCGTTGAAGCAGGATATGCATTGAAAGTGAAGTATCAGGCTTATTTGGTTTGGGGTAGTAACCGCCGTAACAAGCCAGCTACTCCCCGCTTTGTGAGTGCAAATCCTTTTTTCTTCTCCCCTGCTGTTGAAGCAGAGAGCTATGCTGGATATGCGTGAAGTATCAGTTTTTCTTCTCCCCTGCCGTTGAAGCAGAGAGCTATGCTGGATATGCGTGAAGTATCAGTTTTTCTTCTCCCCTGCCGTTGAAGCAGAGAGCTATGCTGGATATGCATTGAAAGTGAAGTATCAGGCTTATTTGGTTTGGGGTAGTAACCGCCGTAACAAGCCAGCTACTCCCCACTTTGTGAGTGCGAATCCTTTTTTCCACATTTCCTCTTGCTGTTGTAGCTTAGAGCGATGTTGGAGTCACAGTAACCATGTGTATGTTTATTGAATAAGGGTATTATCTCCAGGCAGATGCTCCCCTTAAATCATTAATTCAAATTTGATCATATTATGATCACTATTGCCAAGCGGCCCCACCACCATTACCTCTCACCAAATCATGTGCGCCACTGAGAATTAGATCTAATATTGCTACTTCTCTCATCTGTTCCTGAACCAATTGCTCCATAAAACTGTCATTTATTCAATACAGGAACTTTATCTCTCTAGCATGTCCTGATGTTTCACTTACCCAGTCACATTATTCCTGCACCACTAATTTGATTAGCTTCCCTAATTTATCTTAACATTTCATTGTCTGTCTCACCATCTTGGCCAGGTGGATTGTAGTATACTCCTATCGCTATATTCTTCCCCAACACACAAGGGATTTCTACCCATAAAGATTTGACTGTGCATTTAGTCTCATGCAGGATCTTTATCCTGTTGGACTCTATGCCATCCCGGACATAAAGTGCCACCCCACCACCAAGATGCTCCTCTCCGTCATTGCTATATTTGTACCCTGGTATAGCACTATCCCATTGGTTATCCTCTTTCCGCCATGTCTCTGAGATACCAATTAATTCTATGTCGTCATTCACTGCTATACACTCTAGTTCTCCCATCTTACTTCTTAGACTTCTAGCATTAGCATACAAACATTTCAAAGTGTGTTTTTTGTTTGTATTAATAGTCTGCTTTTCAGTTGACAGGGATAAATTGGAATCTTTTAGCTCAGGTGTGTTTTTAATTATAGGCACGTGGACTATTTTTCTTATTGGAACCTCTATGTTGGGATGCCCTAACTCTGTTTCATTAGTATCCTTCGAAGATACCTCCCTCCAAACTATGCACTACTGAGCGACTATCCGCTTTCCCCTTTGATTTAGTTTAAAAGCTGCTCTATCTCCTTTTAAAAGGATAGCACCAGCAGCCTGGTTCCACCCTGATTAAGATGGAGTCCATCCCTTTGGAAAAAAGACTCCCCCTTCCCCAAAGTTTCCCCAGGTCCTTACAAAAATGAATCCCTCTTCCATGCACCATCATCTGATCCATGCATTGAGACTCCGGAGCTCTGCCTGCCTCTGGTGACCTGCGTGTGGAACAAGGAGCATTTCAGAGAATGCTACCCTGGAGGTTCTTGGCTTCCAGAACCTCCCTCCCACATTTTCCTATGTCATTGGTGCCCACATGTACCACAACAGTCGGTTCCTCCTCAGTACTGTCTAAAATCCTATCTAGGTGACACATGAGGTCCAGCACCTTCGCACCAGGTAGGCATGTTAACAGGCAATTCTCACGCCTACCAGCCACCCAGCTGTCTACATTCCTAATAATTGAATCACCAACTATGACGGCCGACCTAAGCCTTCCCTCCTGGGCAGTAGCCCTAGGAGACACATCCTCGGTGCAAGAGGACAATGCATCACCTGGAGAACAGGTCCTTGCTAGAGGATCATTTCCTGCTCTCCGATCATGAGACCTTCTTCCTCCAAGGCAGCACCAGGGCTGCCAGTCTGAAGTTGGGACTTGGCTACTGTGTCCCTGAAGGTCTCATCTATATACCTCTCTGTCTGCTTAGCTCCTCCAGATCTGCCACTCTAGCCTCCAAAGATTGGACTCATTTTCTGAGAGACAGGAGCTCTTTGCATCAGATGCACATGCAAAATTTCTCACCGGCGGTTAAAAAATCATACAAGTGACACTCTATGCAAAAGACTGGAAAGACCCCCTCTTGCTGCTGGACTGCTGCTTTCATCTTAAATTTGTTCAGTTCCTAGTTAAGTTTTCAGTTACTTTGGGAGTAGGAATGCATATAATTAGGGTCCTTTAAATGTATTAGTGTATTCACTATATATCTGGTGTGGGGAATTTCTCAATTTAAGTTAAAAGCTAATTTATGCTTTTTTTCAATTTGTTTTGTGTTATTTATTTATTTATTTATTTATTTAAATTCTTTTAATATACCGATTCTCAAGAACCAGGTCTTATCATACCGGTTTACAATAAACTAGGGAGAACCAGTTAAACAATGAAAGCAAAAAGTTACATTATAACAGGGAAAGTGGAACTGGGCTGTTAGAAAAAGGATAGGTTAAACAATTTCTAACTGGAAGAGCATGGCATGTAAGTAGGAGCAAGTGCTTACATGGTAAGAATATCTACAAATTTACATAGTGTATTATGATTAAGCAAGTTTTATGAAAGTGCAGTTAGCCGAAATACAGTTCCTTTGAATTCCGGAATACAGTTCCTTTGAGTTCCGGAAAGGGACGCAATCGTGGGGTATGTGACTGTGGGTGACCCTAAGGTTTCTTCAAGGGTATGCTTGGGTGAACAGCCAAGTTTTTAATTTTTTTCTGAAAGTTATATGGCAATGTTCCTGGCGGAGATCTGGCGGGAGAGAGTTCCAGTGATGTGGACCAGCAATTGATAGTGCTCGTTTTTCAATCGTGTTGTGAAGAACGGATTTTTTGGGGGGAACCTGGAGGGAGTCTTTATATGCAGATCTGGTGGGTCTTGTAGAGGAGTGTGGTTTGAGGGGTATGGAAAGTTGGAGTGAGGATTCCTGAAATAATGTTTTGTGGATAATAGTAAGTGTCTTGAAGAGAATTCTGTAGCTAATGGGTAGCCAATGAAGTATTTTAAGAATCGGGGTGATGTGGTCCATGCGGCGGGAGTTAGTGAGGATCCTGGCTGCAGCGTTTCACAGCATTTGAAGAAGTTTGGTAGAAGAGGCTGGGAGACCAAGCAACAGCGCATTACAATAATCAATCTTTGAGAATAGTATGGCTTAAAGGACCGAACGGTAGTCGTGGAAGCGTAGGAAAGGTCTTAACTGTTTTAATATTTGTAGTTTATAAAAGCCTTCTTTGGTGGTGTTGTTGATGAATTTTTTAAAGTTCATTCTGGAGTCTAGGAAGGCTCCAAGGTCTCTCACTTGGTTTACTAGAGGTGTATTGGTATTGAAGGCTAGTGGGTTATTGTCATTAGGCGAAATGACTAGAAGTTCAGTCTTGGACGTATTGAGAACGAGGCAGAGACTTGAGAGAAGGAGGTTGATGGCGTGGAGGCAACTGTTCCAGTAGTTTATATGTTCCAGTAGTTGTGTGAAAGTGCTACCTTCCTATACATTAAAGGATAAGCTAGGGGTGGGTAGGAGAGGGGTAGGAGGGTTGGGAAATACAAACACACAAGCTTCTGTTTTTTACTTGCCTTTCTGACTACCTATTTTATACCAAATACACAAGCTTCTGTTTTTTGCCTGCTTTTTTGGCTACCTATTTAATATCAAACACACACGTTCTGTTTTTTGCCTGCCTTTCTGATTACCTATTTAATACCAAACACACAAGCTTCTGCTTTTCGCCTGCCTTTCTGACTACCTATTTAATACCAAACGTCTCCTCCAAAATTTGACAAACTCCTAGAGGGAAAGTTCATAAAACATTATTAACCAGATAGACTAAAGAAAGTAATTCTTGGGAAGTAACAAGAAACACAGATTTACTTTTTGGGATGTGCCAGGTACTTGTGACCCAGAGAGGGAGACAGGATGCTGGGCTCAGTGAACTTTGTCCTGACCTAGCATGGAACTTCTTATATTCTTACACACTTCTATGGACAGTGAACCATAGAATCTCAACCTTAACATGATACCGAGACATCCTTAGCAAAGCAACTACCTTCATTTTTTCCCATTGTAATTGAATTAAAATATTAAGCTACCTTCTTTTCATTGTCATCATCTAGCAGGTAATACCTATCTTTCACCTTTATAGTAATTCTCTTTAAAATAGTTATCTAACCATGAAAGGCAGAATAGAAATCCAAAATTAAACTTATCAAATGTGGTTGCAAGGCTAAACACCAGTATTGAAGCACCTTTTCCTTCAACTACAATTTTTGTAAAAGGGATTTTACTTAAAAATAAAATTCTTAAAGGCTGAAAAAAAAATCCCATGGAGCTCAGTCAAGAAATTTAGCTACTATCATTAAATCCATATTATTTTTTTTAATACGGATCTATAGCATCTACTACCTTTTAATTTCTAAACTATATTCACACACAACAGGTGTCCCGCGTTGAGTACAAGCATTCATTTAAAAGTGGAATCCAAAGGTGTACTACATAATTTGCAAGCTTGAGCGGTTCTTTCATCTGCAAGTGAGCAAGTGTACTAGTAGTCACTATGCCCCCTTCTGAGTCATGACTTTACATCTGGTTAAGATGTTCGAGTTTTAAGATGGCACATTAGAGACACAATTGCTGAATTTCTGCTTTTAGCTGTGCTGGGAAGAGATGCTTTTTATCCCCCTTGATGATGAAGTGCCTTTTCTTCCCTTTGTGAGGGGTGAAGGTGATGACATGATTTATTGATTACCCCCAGGAATAACTACAGCTAGTCTGAAATTGACTTTGACAATGACAAGGCCTGACTTTGGAAGGACTGCAATATTATTCCAGTTTGGTTTCTTCCAACACAGACCTGCACACAGAACTAAAGATAGATAAAAAAAAAAAAAAGAATAAAAGCTTCACCCCCTGCAGTGCTGCCCGTTATAGGAGAATCTGGAGAATGTTTGTGCAATATTTAATAAAATTAGAAGACATAGTACACAGATAGGATAGTCACTGAAGGAGGATAAAGTTCTTTTGTGGCTTTATAAACTATAATTATTTAGGTTAAAATACATTTCCTACAACTTTAACATGGTATCTTCCAGAGATTAAAGGGGTAATTTTGAAAGCCAGTTGTGAGCATAAAACACAGGCTGATATGTGTGAATGGCCTGTTAGAAAACTGCATGGGGGTTGTGCACATAACAGTATCCATGCAACCCGATTTCATGCATGCTTTTATGTGCACAAAAAAGTAGACATTCTGGGGAGCAGAGCTGAGGTGAGTTGGGATTTATATGCATACTTCTGATTTAAAAAAGAATGTGTGTACATTAACCTATACAAGTTACAACCTGCAACGGTCAGGTGTAACTTTGTGTGGGTTAGTTTGTGCATGTTATAAAATGCGCATTCACTTTGAAAACTGGCATAACATTTGCACTTTGGCAACAAGTTATGCAGGCTCTAGTAAAATTTACCTTCCCTAAGTTTACTTGTTGTGACCTTAAAAATAATAGATTTTACAACTTTGATTAAGTAATAAGGAGAAATATTTATTGCCATGTGTGAGCTAAGGACCTGAGTACCCAAGTTTATATGGGATTTTATGTTATATTGTTTGTGTGTATCATGCTAAAAACCATATTATGTACTGCACAGACTATTTTGACATACACATAACATAAGCACAGATGGCAAATTTGCAGCAATTTGCTGGTGGAAATTTGTATATAGGATCACACAGGTGCCCAGACCATAAGATTATCTAGTGCCCCCAGGTCAGCACAGCGCCAACAGGCTGATATCAGTCAAGATTTCCCCAAAAACATCATATTTTTTGTTATTAGGGTCACTATCCAGTAACTGAACATATAAGACCTCATAAACTGTATTATTTTAAATACAGAAATCTATAAATAATAAAGTATTATAGAAATGACAAAGCTGCACTGTATTCATGTATCCAGAATGTGAAAGTTGATTTATTATTAGCAGTCAGCTAATGTTTGCTCTGTTCACTCACTCTACCTCTGTTGCTTAGCAATATTTTTTGCTCAATCCTGACTAAGAAAATAAGTGGTACCATGCTGGGTCAGATCAAGGGTCCATTGAGCCCAGCATCCTTTCTCCAAGAGTGGACAGTCACTTGGAAGTATCCAGCAGTTCCTAATGGGGAAATCCCTTTCCTGTTGCTCAATCCCAGAAGAGGTGGTGATCTCGAGCAGTGGTTCTCAACCTTTTTTCTGTCGGGACACACCTGATAGATAGTTCCCACATATGTGACACACTGAACACATGACAGTCACAAGGCTAACCCCACCCCAACCCCCGACCCTCAGTAATGGGTATAAAGCAGAACTGGAACATTCCCCATACAAAAAAGATATTCTGGTGTTATCTCAATAACAGCAACACAAACTCCCTCTACTACCAGGCGCAATAGCTCTATTTACAAAAAGACAGCAGTTCACCACCAATGCATGTCCTATTGAGAAAACACAACAAATAAGATGAGGTATTTTACTAACCTACATGCTAGTTAAATACCTCACCTCAGTCATACACACAAGATTGACCTTCACCAAGTACAGAAAGACCACAAATTACAAATATGGAGACAGAAACTAGAATGGAAACCCAAAAAAGCTACTGTTGCGTCCATCGGAGTCAGACGGCTTCGCCCCTTATGCCTTGCCTTTTTCTCGGCTCCTCCCACTTACTTTGGGAAGATGGCTACCGCCGCGTCTGCTAGCCGCCCTCTCCAGCGTCCCTGGAACGGCTGGGACGATGCCTCCTGCCATGTTCCTCCCAAGGGCCTACTAGGGTGCGCACGTGCTACCCATGTCTTTATTCCAGCTATGGCGCGAACCTCGGGAGCGTCTCCCTCAAGTGATGTCACGCCATCCGGGTATATAGCCTGTACTTGTTTGCTAGCTCACTGAGTTAGCAAGGATTGGTCTTGGCCGGTCTAAGCTACTCTGCCGCTTCCGTGCTGCTGGAAGTTCTCTACCTGCTCTTCGTGGTAATCTCTAACCTGGGTACCCGCTCCTCAGGAGCCCTCTGCTTTATTTCAGGTTCCTTACTGGAATCAGGTACTCGCTCCTAGAGGGCCTGCTCTCCCTTACTCGGTGCCTGTACCATCTACTTCTGCCTGGTGGAATCGCCAATCTACAGCTACCATCTAGTGAGTAATCTAACTCTCAATCTGTCTCATCTACAGCATTGCCTTGCTGGGAAACCTACACTGGAATCCCCCTATATCAACGTGGAGAGACGGGTCCCCTCTGCCGAGGGTCCTGAAACTGCTACCTCTGGATCAACTCACTACTGCCACTTCTGGTGGTATACATCAAGCTGTACAATAAAAGATCTAATTCTGTGTTTGTGCGTCCTGAGTCTAGCCCAGTACTGTGGCTCCCCATGGGGCTCCTCCCCATGGGCGTGGTCATCTGCCACAGTACCCAAGAATCCAGCCAAACACCGCTAAACCATAACAGATTGCTAACTCCATGGATTCGGCTCAACTCACCGCATTGCAGGCCATTCCAGGCCTGGCCCAGTGAATCTCCAAACAGCAGAATGCGCTGGAGAATTGGACTGCTGCATTCAACCAGCTGCACGCACAAATGAACTTACCCACCACAGGTAAAGAAGTTACACCGCCTGAAGTGACAGTCAAGACAATTGTACCTCTATCTGCTCCAACACACTTCTCTGGGGAAGTTTGGAAATTTAGAGGTTTTATTAACAATTGTTGCATGCACTTTCCCTGCAACCTAGCTATTTTCCCAGAGCCTATGCCAAGACCACTTACATCATGTCTTATCTGGACGGAAGAGCGTTGGTTTAGGCCTCTTCGCTGTGGGAGCGCGATGATCCTATCCTACATGATCTTGCCAGATTCCTTGAACTGTTCAGATCAGTTTTTGATGATCCTGCCCGGCATACCACTGCCGGATCTTCGTTGGTTCACCTGAAGCAAGGTACTAAACCTTAATCAGACTTCGCTATAGAATTCAAGACACTGGCGTCTGATTACATTGGGACCCTAAATGCCTGAGGACCCTCTTCTTTGAAGGACTGAACTCTCGTTTGAAAGATGAGCTGGCAGCTCGTGAGATGCCCGAAACCTTGGCTGAACTGGTGAAGTTGGCAACAAGGATTGATCGCCGACTTTGTGACAAGGTTCAAGAGACCAAGACTCCCAGAAGACTCCTTCGGGGCGAAGCTCGAGTTAAGCCCACACCCAGGCCTGTTCCCTCAGGTCCAGTAGCTGGCGAGGAAGAACCAATGCAATTAGGCCGCAGTCACCTGACGTCAAAAGAGAGAAGAACGCGGAAGAAGCTGGGGCTATGCATGTATTGTGGGCAAGCTGGCCATGCTGTTCAAACATGCCCTATATGTCCGGGAAACTGGCAGACCTAAGTCCTGAGGGAGGACTCTTCTTAGGTCTTACTGCACCCTCTCCGTCACTCTCTCTTCCTGTATCCTTGATCTGCGGACCTTTAGAATATCAGACTCTTGGCCTAGTGGACTCAGGGGCAGGAGGTAATTTCATTTTACAATGATTAGTGGAGCACTTGCAGATTCCCACTACCATCAAGATGTCTCTACTACTCCTATCTTCAATTCATGGAGAGCCCTTACCGGGTGAAGTAACCCAGCTCACTGAACCAGTATGTCTTAGGACCAGTGCTCTCCATTCTGAAACTATCTCCTTCTTGGTTTTAGAGAAGGTCATGCATCCTATAGTACTGGGGCAACCGTGGCTGCAGCAGCATCTGCCTCAATTCAATTGGGCCATTCTGGAACTTTCACGTTGGGGCCCAGATCGCCATGATAAATGTCTGATGGAGGTCGCTCCTTTACCCTGCATGCCAACTACCCCATTGATGCCTGGGTTGCTGCTCAATATGCATCTTTTCAAGATGTATTTTCCAAGGAAGCTACAGACGTACTACCGCCTCACAGACCCTACGACTGCACCATCAATTTGAAGCCTAACACTGAACCACCCAAAGGAAGGGTCTACCCTCTCTCCATGGTAGAAAATAAAGCCATGTCTGAATATATACAGGAGAACCTTCAGAAAGGCTTCATAAGACCCTCCAAGTCTCCTGCCGGTGCAGGCTTCTTCTTTGTGGGGAAAAAGGATGGTACATTGCGTCCTTGATTAGACTACAGAGGTCTAAACGAGATCACTGTGAAAGACCGCTATCCCCTTACCACTCATCTCAGAGCTATTTGATAGACTACAGGGAACCAAGATATTCTCCAAGCTTGATCTCAAGGGAGCCTACAACTTAGTTTGTATCCATTCTGGCAATGAATGTAAGACAGCCTTCAATACCCAGGACGGTCACTTTGAATATCTAGTGATGCCCTTTGGCCTGTGCAATGCCCCGGCTGTCTTCCAAAACTTGAACGACATTCTGCGGGACCTTCTCTATAAATGTGTCGTTGTGTACCTAGATGACATCTTGATATTTTCCCAAGACATAACCACTCATCTGGAGGATGTCAAAAGAGTGCTGCAAAGACTCTGCGAGAATCATCTATACGCCAAGTTGTCTAAGTGCGAGTTTTACAAGGAATCAGTGCCTTTCTTAGGGTACATTGTTTCCAACCAAGGGTTCCAAATGGACCCACAGAAGCTGGAGAGCATTAAGAAATGGACACAACCCACTGGTCTAAAGGCTCTCAGACGATTTCTAGGATTTACCAACTACTACAGAATTTTCATCAAGAACTATTCCTCACTAACTGTTCCGCTTACAGAGATGACGAAGAAAGGTGCCAACATCACCAATTGGTCTACGGAGGCAGTAACAGCATTCCAGAAACTGAAAGATGCCTTCTCGAGCAAGCCGTGCCTCCGACATCCGGATCCAAACCGGCCCTTCATCATAGAGGTCGATGCCTCTGACGTCGACGTAGGGGCCGTGCTAAGCCAGGCTGGTGATTCTAAGGCCTTACACCCATGCTCATTTTTCTCCTGTCGCTTCTCACCTGTGGAGAAGAACTACGGCATAGGAGATAAAGAGCTCCTGGCAATAAAGATGGCATTCAAGGAGTGGCGCCCTTGGCTTGAAGGAGCACAACATCAGATCAGTCTTTATAGACCATAAAAATCTGCAGTACCTCCGCCACGGACAGCACCTAAACCATAGGCAAGCAAGATGGTCCCTGTTCTTCAACAGATTTGACTTTGTGCTGAAATACCACTCTGGAGATAAGAACTTCAGAGCAGATGCCCTATCTCGCTCATTCCTCTCTGAGGATGTTCCAGATGAACCTCAGCATATCATCGACCCAAAAAGAGTTATCTTGTCAGCTACTCATCCAGTACCTGCGGGTAAGACCATTGTACCCAAGAACCTAAGAAAAAAGCATGGGCTCATGACTCTAAACTGGCCAGACACCCTGGTCAATGCAGAACGCTGGCTAAACTGCAGAAGTATTACTGGTGGCCCACCATGAAGGAAGACACATTCTCCTACGTTGCTTCTTGTGCTAATTGTGCCAGACAGAAACCGCCACCCAGTCGTCCTTGGGGGCCTACTTCAACCCTTGCCAGTACCAGACGAGCCATGGACACACATTGCTACAGACTTTGTGTTAGACTTACCACTCTCAGGAGGAAACAACACGATCTGGGTAACAGTAGATCGTTTCTCAAAGATGGCTCACTTTGTGGCTCTCCCTGGCTTACCCACAGCCATGGAGCTTGCAAAGCTTTTCATCACGCACATCTTTCGCCTACACGGCATGCCAAAGCACATCGTCTCTGATTGAGGAGCCCAATTCACAGCTAAGTTCTGGAAGGCATTGTGCAAGAATTTTGATATCTCTCTCGACTTCATCTCAGCATACCATCCACAGTCTAACGGGCAAACAGAGAGAATGAATAGGACACTCAAGCAGTTCATTCGGCCTATGTGGGCACTCGCCAAAATGACTGGGCTGAACTGTTGCCCTGGGCTGAATTCGCCATCAACTCTCATCCAGCAACATCTACTGGATCAACACCATTCGAAGTGGTCTACGGACGACTACCAGCACCACCACTACCACTTCAACTGTCAGTGTCGTCCCCGGCAGCTCAATCTACTGCCACAGATATTCAACAACTTTGGACTAAAACTAAAGAGATACTTCGTAAAGCAGGACAAAGAGCTAAGAAAGGCTATGATGCTCATCATGACAAGGCTCCAGAATTCCAGCTTGGTGATAAAGTCTGGCTATCTACAAAACATTTAAGACTCAAGCTACCATCAGCTCGTTTTGCTCCACGGTGCGTCGGACCCTTTCCCATTCTCTGATGACTAGGTTCTCTTACATACAGTCTGAAACTTCCACCAGCATTGAAGATTCACAATGCATTCCACGTCTCACTATTGAAACCATTAGTCCTTAGTGAGTTCTCAACCAAGACACCTGAAGCTACACCGATTGATGCAGAAGAAGACATCGGATACAAGGTAGATGCAATCCTTGATGTGAGAAAGAGAGGCAGAGTATGGGAATACCTCCTGTCATGGAAGGGTTATGGACCTGAAGAAAACTCTTGGGAACCTTTGGCTAATATCATGGATAAAGAGATGCTTCAGCAATACCACAGAATGCATCCTCAGAAACCAAGGTAGGAAGCCTGGAGGGTGCCCTTTGAAGGGGGGTACTGTTGCATCTGTCGGGGTCAGACGGCTTTGCCCCTTATGCCTCACCTTTTTCTCGGCTCCTCCCGCTTACTTTGGGAAGATGGCTACTGCTGCATCTGCTAGCCGCCCTCTCCAGCGTCCCTGGAACGGCTGGGACGATGCCTCCCGCCATGTTCCTCCCAAGGGCCTACTAGGGTGCGCACGTGCTACCCACGTCTTTATTCCAGCTATGGCGCGAACCTCGGGAGCGTCTCCCTCAAGTGATGTCACGCCATCCGGGTATATAGCCTGTACTTGTTTGCAAGCTCACTGAGTTAGCAAGGATTGGTCTCGGCCGGTCTAAACTATTCTGCCGCTTCCATGCTGCCACTAGAAGCTCTCTCTCTAACCTGGGTACCTGCTCCTCGGGGGCCCTCTGCTTTATTTCAGGTGCCTTACTGGGATCAGGTACTCGCTCCTCGAGGGCCTGCTCTCCCTGCCTGTACCATCTACTTCTGCCTTGTGGAATCGCCAACCTACAGCTACCATCTAGTGAGTAATCTAACTCTCAGTCTGTCTCATCTACAGCATTGCCTTGCTGGGAAACCTACACCGGAATCCCCCTATACCAACGTGGAGAGACTGGTCCCCCTCTGCCGAGGGTCCCGAAACTGCTACCTCTGGATCAACTCACTACTGCCACCTCTGGTGGTATAAAGATCTAATTCTGTGTTTGTGCATCCTGAGTCTAGTCCAGTATTGTGGCTCCCCACAGGGCTCCTCCCCGTGGGCGTGGTCATCTGCCACAGTACCCAAGAATCCACCCAAACCCCACTAAACCATAACAGCTACTCTGCATGCAGTACAAAACTGGAGAAATGGAAACAGAAATCTAGCACCTAACAATAGTACCAGGGTCTGCAATAATGCACACAAACTAATCTGCACAAAGTTACACCTGCATTATGGCAAGCACTCAAATGGCACAACCCTACCTATAAAAAGGCAACAATACAAATATTAAACCAGGCCCTAAACACCAATACACCTCCAATTAGGGAAACAGAAAAAAAAACAAGCGGCTACAGATTCCCACACAGATATAACTGGAAAACTATATGAATAAATGTTTTAAAACAGCTGATGAACATAACATCTTACAATTAAAAATTATTAAAAATTCTTAAACACCAATAAAATATTTCAAAACAGCAGTCACATCACACAATACCCAATAATTAAAATGGCAGTCAATCAAGAAAAATGAACTTAAAAAGCCACCTTTACTTACCCTCTCTAGCAGTTCTCCTATTCCTTTCCCTTGGAGGCCACACCAGAAGCAGCAGTAGTTGCTGAAGCTGTCCTCATGGTACTCTTCCTTAGGGACCACAACCAGTCTCTTCTCTCTCTCAAACACACATACACACACACACACACACACCAGTCATACCCTCAGGACCAGTGTCTCTCATACACCAATCATCTCCTTGATTAGACTCTCTCTGTCTCACACACACACACACACACACACACACACACACACCAGTCATCTCCCTGATCAGTCTCTCACACACATACACACGTCACCTCTCTGACCAGACTCTCTCAATCAGACAATGCTCTCTCTCTTACTTAAACACATGCTCTCAATCACACACATGCTCTCTCTATCTCACTTTCAAACAGGCTCAATCACACACATGAACCCCCTCTCTCTCACAGCCACAGCCAGCCAGAAACATGTTCCATCTCTCTCTCGTGCACACACACACACACACACACACACAGAAGCACCCTCCCTGTCTCACATACGCATCGCACGCACACAGAAGCACCCTCCCTGTCTCACATACACACCACACACATATATATAGAAGCACCCTTCCGATCTGAAATACACACACACACATACACACACCGGCCCCCAGCTGAACAACTCGTCTTCGGCCCCACCAGCCAGGTTTTCAGCAGCGTCCAACAGTGCTGGTCTGGTCTCCGGCAGCAGCCAGCAGCTCCGGTCTTCAGCCCCGCCGGCTGCAGGAAGCACGCAACGCACCTGCCGGTGCGTGGCGACACACCATTTAAGAATCGCTGATCTAGAGGTCTACCTGGCTAATAATTAATGAATTTGTTCTCCAGGAACTTGTGCAAACCATTTTCAAACCCGGCTATATTATTAATTTTGACCACATCCTCCAGCAAATTGCACAATTTCAATTGTGCATTGGCTGAAAAATGCTTTCTTACATTAGTGTTAAATCTGCAGCTGTCATGGTCTGGCAAGCTGGAGTTAGGGAACACCGCTGCAGAAGTGGTACAGGACAGCAGGGCATGACTGAAACTGATCTGCCTAACAGCCACTTCCTCTGCAGGTTGAGTCCTTGGGTTCTGGGGGCCAGTAGGACTTGCATCCTGCTGAACATCATAGCTGGAGTCAGGCACAGACTGAGCTGGGTCCCTGTACAGGTTGGGAACCGGGTACAGGTATTGGCTGTGAGCTGAACACAGGTACTGTGGCTGTCGGCTGGAGACAGGTACTGGCTGGGAGCTTGAACCAAGGACAAGGGCAAGGCCTGAGAAAAAGATAAAGGGCCGAACAGGACTGGACAAGGACAACTCTGAACAAGGACTGGACTGGACAAGGACAGGACTAGACAACGGACAGGACTAGACAGGAAAGAGGAAATAAGAAAGCCCAAACAGATTGCAAGGCTGGCTAGGTGAACCTAGAAGGCCCAAATGCCGCACGGTAAGACAGAAAAGCCCAAGAGGGAACATAGCATGGCAGGGAGGCCTAAGAGGCCACAGAGCAAGGCCAGAAGACCTGGAAGGGCCCAGGGCAAAGAAAGAGGCCAAGAGAGGCCACAAGGCAAGGCAAGATGCCAAGAGAGGCCATAAGGCAAGGTAGAACAGTAAGAAGGAGGTGGTCAGGTCAAGAAGCTGAGGTGACTGAGTTAAGAGGCAATAAGGAACTGGACAGGCTGGGATAAGTAGGCCTGGGGCAGAGACATCAGGTGATCAGTGAAGTGGTAACTTGCGCAGCTGGGAGCGAAGTACACTGAGGACATCTGGTGGAGGGGAGGCTGCACAGTAGGCAAAACCATGGCACGGGGAGGTTGTATAGTGGAGCTGTTTATTTTTTGTGAGAGTTTTGCTTTTTGGGATCCTGCTCCTGCCTAAGGAGGATTGTTATCCTTGCCTTAGGAGGTCAGGATAAGATGCTGTGATTCCTTCCACCCAGCTAAGGAGGGACAGTAGTCAGGCCCGGCATCACCGAATGTGCAAACCATACAATTGCACAGGGCAGCACACCTGGAGGTGGAGGTGACTTCTGGAGCAGGGAGAGGCCCATACTGCCGCTGGTGGACCCAGAGTGAAATTAGGAAGAATTGGACTCATGTCACTAAATTAGTCTGTATTAAGCCTCTGAATATGCATACACTGGCTTTTAAAATCCCTGGGGAAAAAGGACTCGGGGGGGGGGGGGGGGGGGGGACTCACCAGATTCCACTCACCAGCAAGAAGATGGAGATACTGCTCCCTGCCCCGCCCTTCAACTACGCTGACCGATCTGATCCAGGCTGGAAAAACAAATAAGCGTGGGAGTAGCTTGCTTGTTACGCGGTTTCTACCCTGAACCAATCAAGCCTGTTACTTCACTTTGAATACATATACAGTGCAGCTCACTGCTTCAATGGCAGGGGGGAATGAAGAAAGGATTATATTCAGACAACAACCAACAAGGACTAAATTGCACAGGCTAGGTAAACAAATAAGCGTGGGAGTAGCTTGCTTACTGCGGCGGTTACTACCTTGAACCAATCAAGCCTGAAACTTCACTTTGAATACATATACAGTGCAGCTCACTGCTTCAACAGCAGGGGGGGAATGAATAAAAAAAGGAATTATATTCAGACAACAACCAACAAGGACTAAATTGCACAGGCTGGGCAAACAAATAAGCGTGGGAGTAGCTTGCTTATTGCGGCAGTTACTACTCATAAACAATTAAGCTTGATACTTCACATTGATGCAGCTCCAGCACTGTTCTCTACATCAGTGGCAGGGGTGGAAGGAAATTAGAACCAAAAAGTTACCAATAAGAGCCCTGACCTCAGCGGTCAGAGTAACAGATAAGTGTGAGAAAAATAAATATGAAAGCTTGCTGGGCAGACTGGATGGGCCATTTGGTCTTCTGCCGTCATTTCTATGTTTCTATGATCCAGCGTCCTGAGGTGCTGTATGGAACAGCTCTCCAGCCCTGTTATTGTATCCAGAGTCACACTTGCCAGGGTCTTCTCAAGAGACTAGTCAAGTCCTCTGCCCCCCATCAAAGGCAAGTCACACAGCTGTTCCTGCTCTCACAGCTCAGAGACCAGGGATCTTCAAACTGGTTAGAAGGGGTTAATTCCTGGCTTACTGTCTATGGACTAGCAAGTTATGAGTGTTTTAAAGTATGAGCAAATTGCAGTTAAGGTGATGTGTTATTCTATGCTAAGGATTTATTATAAGTTTCTTCCTAGCATAAGATTTATTTTGTTCTAAGTGGTAAATCTGAAATGTCTGGAAATAAAGCTGTCTTATTCTGAGACAAACAAGTGTCCTTTCCCCAGGCTTTTCATATCGCATATAAGTTAATAAGTGCTAAGTTTCTGTAGGGAAAGGGAGGGGATCCAGCAATCTCCTCCTGGCTACATATACCCTTACACTAGCTACAGGTGGGTGGGCAAGGGGTAGGATGGAAGGGATTTAAAGTCCCAACTGAAATGGCTTAGCACAAACCTGGCCTTTTACAGCCTCTATTGCTCACTTACAAAAAAGTGCAGCCATCACCGTACAAACTCCATACTACAAGAGCAGCCTGTTCATCATAAGCACTTATGTCTAATAGGCGGAGAACACCAGTCCTTGACTGCAGAACTACCCTTACACATGCTCAGGAAGCCCTTTCCCCAACTCTGACAGGTCAGAGCTGAATCACTGTTAACATATGAAAACAGACTTCAGCTCCCAACTAAAATGGCTTAGCACATTCTGCACCCTTTACAGCCTCTACTCCTCTCTTCCAGAAAGAGCAGCCACTATACCACAGCTGCTTTTTCCCCCATCTTATTCTGGTACTACTTTTACCTGGTTCCAGTCTCCCAAATGTCTTGACATTGATTTTCTTCTTCTCTTTGCCATATCATTACTGGTGTTCTGCAGGACTCTTCACTTGGCTCTCTTCTATTCTATTACCATACATATCTGTTGAGAACACTAACCTCCTCTTTCAGTCCTTCATTGTCTCTTTGTCATTGACAAACTATTTTCCTGCCTTTTCACACTTTCACTGCTTTCTGCTTTGGCAAAATATAACACACTATTTTAATGCATGTCCTGCAACCAGTTACAGCTGACTATGAAAAACAAATGAGGCTCTCGTCCACTCTGCTTCTTTGACCCTCTCTTCTCTTATTCGGACCTCTCACCCTGGCACTTCTGTATGCAACTTGATAGGTTATCTTTGAAACCAGTTTCTCATATAATGACCACATCTCCAATTGTCAACCTGCAATCTTCAACTACTTAGCAGCTCTAAATCCTGTCCTTTCTTTTCACAGGATCTGGCCAAAACTATAGTCTAACCTCTCATGATTACCTGACTCAGTGATTACATTTATTTTCTCACTGGTCTCTAGTTCCTACTTCCAGTTCATTTTAAATTTAGATGCCAGATTAATCCATCATCACCAGAACTTCTGCCATACACTGGCTCTTAGTCATATCCTTCATTAGGTTTTTATAATTTGCTTCACAGAACTAAGTTTCAACTTTCTTTGCCCTAATTTTGAGGTCTGATACAAAGGGAGAATCTTACACAATACGCAGTATCTTTACCTGATAACTCTCCAACTCAGTAGCACAGACACAGCTGAAACTTACAGTGCTGGTATGCTATATCATTACCAGTAAGTCAGTGAGCTACGGAGTAAGAATCAGATGAAATCCAATGAAACCTGGTACATCAGGGCATTCTCCGAGTAAGAGGGTTTATGGACACAACTCTGGAATCAGAGTCTGCAGTGTGGTCATTCTCTTGCTGAATGGTTACTTCAGCATACAGGAGCCAAAAAAGATCATGGAAGTGAAGGGGCAGAAATTGGGATGCAGCAGTGAAAAAAGAACATAATTCAAATATAGAAAAAATGTTCAGTCACATTTAAAAATCATAAAGAAGCAATCTGTTGCATACATAGTGAGACTGTAGCATATCTTTTAGCATTGATTTTTACAAACTCAGATAGTAACAATGGGGTACAACAGTTTCTTGCTTGATACAAACAGTGTGGAAAAGAAGGACCCCTCCAGTATGTACTACCTTCCTTTGGGTAAGGCAAAAGTGGCCACATATGAACATCTCTTGAGATATCTCACCATCAACAAAGAAAAAAATCAGATGGTTCTATTGTGTAAGCAAGCCAGTAATATCTTCAGGTATTTAACAGTCTGTCTCATATTCACCCTGTCTCTCCTCTCCTTTAAGCAATACATATTTAGGTTCTCAAGTCTCATCTCAAACTTCCTCTATATTCTTCTCCTTATGACCTCACCTTGGATTAAGGGCACTATATTTTCAAGGAATGAGACATAATTCAGACTCCTGCCTCTAGCTAGATTAATTCCCAGACCTCCACCAAGCAGATTGTCAATTGCTCTGCCTAGTAATTTTGTGATATATAGACCAGTATTCACTGGGGAATGAACTGTGTAGACACTCATTATATCAGATTCAGCTTTTTTATCCACATTCAAAAATGCAGACTTCTACAGGAGTACAAAATCTACCACTCTTCACACTATTTATCCCGCAACATTATCTAAATCAGCTTTTCTGTTTCTACAACCAATACATAGCTTGCTCACATGGTGGCAGTATTGTATGCAAAAACAAGCACCTCAAAATGGCCATCAAGGATAGTCTACCATTAACTCTCAGCTCCTGTAAATTTGGGTGTAGACTTTTTTTTTTTTTTGCAATCATGTGAAGTGAAACAGGAGTTTATATCACTATGGCTTTCCCTTAAGATCTCAGGCAGCCACTGATCCAGTACTGTTAATTAGCAGCACAGCATCACTGTATAACTCCCATGCGCATTTCATTTGCATCCTCTGAAGGACAACTTTGAAAGGATATACTGCTACTTGCCTCATGCTTTCAGGTTCTGGATTTCCCTAACGAGTATCTTTGGCATAATCTTTATAGAAGTGTAGGCACCCAGAAAAGAAATCTTTCCACCAAACTTATAAGGACAGCAAATAATATTTTTATCCAAGATGTGAGAAATAATAACCACACATCAGACTCTTCCTGGCTGAATAGTCAATGCTAAAATTGTCTCCTTATAAACTGAACTCTTTACCACAAGACATATTTAATTGGGAATGTGAGAACATTGATATTGGCCTTATGAAACCTCTAAAACTTTTTAAAAGTTAAAAAATGATTCATAAAGCATTTTCAGCTTTGCAAAAATCTTTTGGGCTTTAACCTTTTACAAAACTCCCTACTTTTTCCAAGGATATTCCTGTTTCGATCCTGCTCGCGGACCCCATCCCGCGAGAAGGCCTCTACTTATCACCATCATCGCTGCCATCGGCCCGACGCCACTCTCGCAGCAGGAGGGGCCCTTGCTGTCCTCCTGTGCAGTGGGGAAGTTGCTGCTGCTGACTTTGCTTCCGTGGCGGGGAAGCCGTCGCCGAGATCTTCCTGTCGCAGCCTGCCTGCTTCTGTGTTCTTTGCGGCAGGGATGCCACTGTCCGTGGTCCTGCTCCTCTCTGGGCCCTCCTCTAGGTTCCGGTGGGCGCCTCTTCTTTGTGTTTAAAGGGCCAGCAGCGGGAAAAGCCTGCGGCCCCACAGAAATCCTCTTCACTCCATTTCCTGCTTCAGCCCTATAAAAGGCTCAGTTCCTGTTCTTCAGGGTCTTCGGATCGGACGTCATGGTTATCTATGTTCTTCCTTGCTGGACCAGGTCCTCTGTGGTCTTCATGTGTCCGAGATGGTTCTTTGTTCTGTGTCTTCATATTCCTGATATTGTTCCTTGTCGGAGCTCCTTCGTTGCCTAGTCCTGATGTTCCAGATCTATTTAATTAATTAATTTATTTATTTATTTAAGGGTTTTTATATGCCAACAATAGTGGGGAACTTCATGCCGGTTTACATAATAACTGAGAGCAGATGAAAATTACAATAAACGGGGGGGGGGGGGGGGGGGGGGTGAGGAGAGAGAACAGATAGAGGGCCAAAGGGGCCGAAAAAATGTGCAAACGATGCATAAAGGGTAAATAATACATGATACTAAATTATGTTCCAGATGACCTAGTTCCAGGTGTTCCGTCGTTCTGAAGTTCTGATGATCCTGTGTTCCAAGTTCCGAGTCTGCCAGCTCTTCGAATCCTCCAGATGGCCACCCCGAGGGTAAAACCGTATGGATCCGTTTCCTGTTTCCGGTCATTGGAGCCTCGTTTGGTTGGATCCCCTTCTGGCACTTGTCTTGCTCCCGCGTGGTCTGCATCCAGCCTTCCTAGGTTGTGTAGGGCACGCAAGCGGACAGAGTGGTCCGTGACCGGCCCACAGCAGGCTGTGTAGGGTGCCCTGAGGGACAGTGCCCACCTGTACCTTCCAAGTTCCAAGTCCTCTTCTGAGTCCTCGTCTGAGTCCTTCCAAGTTCCAAGTCCTCGTCTCGTTCCTGCCCTCAGCCTCTATCTGGCCTCACGCACTTGTCATTCCCAAGTGGCGTGTCTGAAAGTGCTTTCAAGTGGCTGGAAGGCTACTCCTGAGACCAGCATTGCATTGCTGGGTCTCACTGGTGCATGTAGGTCCAGCGAAGGGCTGATCCTACTTAGTTCCTGTTCCGAGTTCCTTGCCTCAGTTTCAGTCGTGCTTCGCCCATGCTTGCATGGGCGAAGCAGGACTGAAACTGTGTGCCTTGGGTCTCCTCCTTGAGTTGTACCGTGGTTCAGGGGCTCATGCTCTCCCATGAGCTAGCAACCGCACCTCCGTGTCCTCACCACCAGCCATAGGCCACGCCTGCATCAGGATCCAAAGTCCTCGGTCACAAAAGGATCCTTAGGCCTCGAGGCCGCGGTTGCAACAATTACACAATAACACAATTGAAGCTGTGGCATATTAAATAGAAGCCTAACTGAATGCAAATATCAATCAGCATCTTTCATTCTTCACACCATGTTCTTCTGTAATCTCAAAGTAAATTCATTCTCTAGCATATACTTGGGACACCAATGATGCTCCCTCTCTAGTCATATTCAAATCCAGTCTAAAAACTCACTTTTAATCTGCTTTCAAATCCTAACCAATTCTCCCATAGACTCTTGTTTGTAATGTAAATTTGTTTTGATAAAATTGTAAGCTCCTTGGAGCACGGATTGTCTCTTACATTTATCTGTACAGTGCTGTCTATGCCTACTAGCGCTTTAGTCATTATGAATAGCAGTTGTTGTAGTAGTAGTAGTAGTAGTAGTAGTAGTAAGGAAGCAACAGAGACAACTTCTGTTGGCTACATATGCCCTTACTTGTGTTAGTATCTATTGCAATACAATCTATATTGTATGTTTTGCCAAAACTTGATCCCATAATTTAGTCAAACTGGTTCTCCCATCCATATATTTAATATATAGAGTACAGTATAGCATGCAAGTGGGTTGCCATTCTTCCAGTTTGCAGATTTTTAACCCTTGTATAAATATTCAGAGGTCTAAGTGATATGAGTCACCTGTAACATATCTGAAAGGCTGAAATCGCAAATAACTGTTCTCTCACAAACTGTACAGGAATATGCAACTCTGTTAGTGAGACAAATGCCATATTCTCCATACATTTTGGGTATAATAGTTAACAGCTTGAACTGTGCCTTCTTTTGTATAGGAAACCAGTGTAACTAAGCTTTGGAGTAATACTACAAACAATTCTAATAGCAGACATCAACCTTGCATTGACATTTTCTACCAGTCGCAATGCACACAGCAAGGTATATAAACATACAAACTATTTACCTCTGAAAACCTGGATTCAAACACAATAAGTCCCAAATTATGATAGTTTGATTACCTCAAATAGTCTATAATGAGAAACTTGCCCCCATCATAACATCACCATACAACTAATGGCTGGCAGATAGAGGTCCAAGGCTGGAAGAGCAGGATTAACTCAAGTCAAGACTACAATATTGGCAAAGCTGAATAACAAAGCATACTACTACTGAATATACAATACGATTAAACCTGTGATTTAAAAATAAATTTTATATAAAATGTACTTTTATAAAACTAGATAATACTGAAATTGTCTCAACTGCCAGCAATTTGAAGGCACAGAGCTCTCAGGGTGTGTTCTCACTTACATGTTGAATATCGGTAGGTCATATGTTCATCAAGCATATGGTCTTTATTTTTGATGTATTATTTACTTACCTGCATTTCCTTCACTTAAGGGTGACAAAGGTGGCCTGTTCCCTTCCTGGAGCTCTTTATCATCTCTAAGTGCTGAGGAAACTCTTGCTTCAGTGTCCAGTAAAATCTGGTGTGCAGAGAGATTCAAGCCTGCAAAATCTGCAGGTAATTCACAGTCTTCAAAGTCTGTGGTGAGATGATGCAGAGGTAAGTCCTGGGCAGATGCTGAGAAAGCTCCTTCTAAAACCAGAGGAGACCCAGGTGGAGAAAGGGAAGAAAGGGAAGACCTTGAAGAAAGTGAGGTCACAGACTTGGGAGGCTCAGTCATTCTTGGAGTGTGGTTTGCTGCTGGAGAGTCAGAAGAGTTGTTATAACCCAGTCTGCTATGGGAGCCGACCACTTCGTTTTCATGAATTGTGGTGATGGGTCCAGAAGGAATGTAGCCACTCTTTTCTTGCAAGATGAAGTCAAGTTTATACTGATAGTCCAAGTCTGTTATTTGTTCACTTGGAGTATAATAGAGATCTGTGGAGCTCAGGGAATTTAGGGACCCCCTGCTGGATGTATTCAGAGAACCTCGACTAGATGCCAGCGAGCCAAAACTACTTCCTGAAGAAACAGATAATGTACTGGTAGACAAACTGTAATGAGAAAACAGAAGGAAGACATTTCTTACTCTTTTAAATCCTTATATAATATATGCATACTAAAGGAAGAGATTCAGGGGCAGAAGAAGTCACTCAAATATAGAAAAAGATATACACTGTAGCAAATAGCTGCAATGGTTATTCTCACACACAAAACTTTCTACTGAGTGTTCATGTCTGGAAAAAATTGACATACCAACAGCTTTAAAAACTGTCATCCTCTCTGAGTCCATAAAATACAGACAGACAACATTGGCAGATAGTATGTGCATGTGTATGAGAAAGAGAGGGAGATGGTGCGTGTGTGTGTGTGTCAGGGACAGACAGCCTGTGTATGTGTGAGTGAGAATGTGTTTGTGAGAGCATGGGTGGGTGTATAAGAGAGGGAGATGGTGTGTGTGTGAGAAAAAGAGAAGATAAAGTTTTGCAGCCTTAATACAGGACAATCTTAGGGTGACTGGAAATCAAAAGATCCCAGGTATGAAGAGTGGGGAAATATTTTATTCTTATTCTTTTAAATTGTTGGATGTAATTTGGTGTGTCTATTGTTTTGAAATATTTTGAGAACTTTTTAAAAATTTTCTTTGAGTTTAATTATTGAATAACCTGTTTACCTGTTTTTAAATACTTATTCTATTAGTATAGTTTTACTATTATGATTGATAAATTATATTTTTATTATTGTTTTATGAGGAATTATGATGGTTTTGTTTTTCCATTGTTGCACTGCATACAGTGTCTAGCTTCTTGAGTTTTCAGTCTGCACATTCCTTTTTATACTTTATGGTCACTTTATTCTGCATTTGGTGAGGGTCTGTCTGTGTTCTGCATATGTGACCGAGATGACGTATTCTGCTGGCATGTAGTTTCTGTATAAGAATCTAGAGCAGCTTGGCTTGTTCTGTTTCCCTAATATGAGATGTATTGATGTTTAAGGCCTAGTGTATTATTTGCAGTGTTGGGTTGTTACTGTTTGAGTGCTAGCATTTTGTGTTTGCTATGGGAGTTTTACTATAGTGCAATTGTAATTCATTTTCTGAGAACCAAGCCCACATTGAATGCATTTTACAATATGCCTAATACCATAAGCGCTCCAAGTGTCTTTTTTGCAGGGTTCTCAAGCTGGCATCATAGCAGTACATCTACAAATAATATACATGTTGTTGTTGTGATATTATCATCTCAGAAGACTATGAATGTCTTTTTTCATGTAACATCTATTATAAATGCATACTTTTTAACAACATGTATGGTGAGAGATGGGAAGGAGAGGGAGTTTAAAGTTCACCTAGAGCACCTAATACGCTCGCACTAACCTGAAGAGAGTCTGCCAAATACAGACCCCACTATTTACCCATCTCCCACTTCTTCATGTGGCAAATGTTGGGGGAAACAAGGGAGGCAGATGGTGAGGTTCCTCCGAGTGTGGCAGCTTCCTAGAAATATTATTATTGACACTCTATCTGCCACTGAAAAGGCCAGACACCAAAATGACCTCAACCCTATGACTCAATTATTTGACCTGTGCTATGTCTTGTAGCAGATTACATTATCTTTTATCTTTATTTCATAATTTATATTACGCTAAATCCAATAGTTCATAGTATATTTCAAGCAAAACATACATAATAAATTGTATCAATATCACAATTAACATAATAAAACATACTATCACAATTAACTATAAATAGATAAAACCAGAAATAAAAACAGACATGCAAAACATGAAGTTAAAACACATATCCAGGGTTGGCGCGTGCAGGGGTGTATACAATTGTGCAACCTGCGCGCGCCGAGCCGAGCAACCTACTTCCGTTCCCTCCGAGGCCGCTCCAAAAGCCCCAGGACTTGCGCGCTCCGGCTTGCAAGTCCCCTGCACGCATAAATCCGGCTGGATTTACGCGCGCAGGGCTTTTAAAATCTGCCCCCATATTTGTGCTTTCCCATGGATTAAAATAGAGCTGGTATCATAGGACACCTTCCTCGTATGCCGTCTGGAAGAGAACTGTTTTTAATACTGTTCTGAACTGTTTTGGATCTGACATTAGATGCAGTTCTGGGAAAGTGCTCTAAAAGGTGGGACCTGCAATGGAGAATGCATGTTCCAGCTTCTACCGGATTAACCAACCTAAATGAGGGAATTTCAAGCAAACCTCTACCAGCAGAGTGTAAAACAAGTGACGACAGATACATCTGAAGTAGGACACCAACCCATGGAACAGATTCATTATTCACCATCATTTTATGATTAACCATGGCCCCTGCCTCCTGCGGACCTGTGATGGGTCTTTGGAACTCTCTGAGTGAGAAACTCCTTAAAGCTTTCTTTCCTGACGGTGACTAAAGTCCCTAGGGACTAAAATCCAAGCAGAAACACAGGAGCTCACATAGCTGGGTCTGTCTGGAAAGCTATGCAGGAGACATAGAAGTAAACAGCTTTATAGTCTGACATGGGAAGAAAGAGGTGCAGGGTGTGAACTAAATAAGAGATCTTGTTTGATCATCTACCCAACATGGTGGAGTGCTAAGTAGGAAGACAACAAAAACTGTGCTGGATAGGTATCCATATTTTACAAATGGCCATGATGCATGGCTGATAGCTGGGATATATCCTTAACAGTGTGAACAGAAATAACAGGGCAGAATGGATTAGTCTTTTTCTGCTGTCACCTACCACGTCACCATGTATCTACATGGCATTGCACGACACTGCCACTGAGCCACAGGACAAGCTCAACTGATGGATTTTAAGCAAGAGCTAAACATCTGTCTGGAAAGCTAAAGTGCAGTGCATGATGCCTGGAGGCAGACTATATGACCTCATGGTCTCTTCCATATAGAGCGGTTATGCAGCCTGTGACCTGCATTCACAGGGTTAATAGTTAACTCGTCTCAGAGGTCAGCATGCAGCTGCTCCGCAGTGTTAGAGAGCTAGGTTGAACTGCTTGTGGGCTAGGCAGAGCACTGCATGGCCTTGCTGAAAGCTGGTAGTTACACTGAATAAATAAGCCTGTTCAAAGAGTTGTCTCCCAGTGTGTTTCATCTGCTGGATCGTATAGCCCATGGGCTAACATTCCAGACCTTGCTTTCCTTGATGTTATGATAAACATATTTGTATGATACTTGGAATGATTCTTGGAACAGCCAGACATATACAGTATTGGATAGGAAGGGTGGCTATCATCTACTGTACTCAAATGGTAATACAAATAAAACTACATAGATGAAAAAGCTGAAAGGTTAATTGGCAAAATCAGTCCCCGATATAAAATTAAAACCTAGAGCTCAGCACTTTTGTATTGTACAGGTAAGTCAGATCTATGTGATTGCTATTTGACCTTTCTATTTAAGCACAAAAAATGTACTGCTAAGTTTAATTATAGTGTAAATGCATACAAAAAATTCCCATATTGTGCATTTATTTAAATTGCAGACATATGTGCAGTCAATTGGAACCACAGAAACAAATAAAGAAAACCACAAAAGTGTTTTTAGACTTCAGCATAAAGGAGGAGCTCATTTAAAAAAAAAAACAAAAAAACAACCCAACCCCAAACTAGTGGATGACAAGTAAAACAAATCATGCCATACATGCATTTGAGTCTGCCAGCAAATATATACTGCTGACCCACCTTTTAAGTTGTGAATGCAAATAAGTAGCTAACATAGTTGTTTCTTCAAGTTTCCGTACCAGCTCCTTTCTCTTCTCTTGTATTTTCAACCTGAAAAAAAAACAAAAAAATCAAGACTCGTGCTCAAACATCTTTAGCATGGTTTCATATTAAAGGTGAAGAAATAAGTAGATGAAGGTTAGCGGCCCAGCCCAGTGGCTCAGTCGAAGAGCTGTGCAGTGAGGTTTATTCCCCTGGGTTGGCCAGGGCTGAAGACATTTTATTTATTTAAGAAATTTCTAGACTGCCAATTACCATTTCTTGGTGGTTTACAATGATACATCAATTATCTAAACAGACAAACATATATTCAATTATGACAACCAGCTTGGAACTTGTTAAAAAATATCATCTTAAAACAGCAGTCCAGATGTATTTCATATATTAAGAAAGGTGGAAGGAAAGCCAAACGACTGCTGGTATGATTTAAAGGTGAAGTGAAAGATGCTATTTTAGCCAAAAGATATTTCTTCAAAAATTTGAAGACGGTTCCATCTGAAGAAAATAGTAAAAAGCATAAGCATGGGCAAGTTAAATGTAAAGCAAAAATTAAACTATGATAAGCAGAGTGTCAGCAAGCCAGACGGCATGTCCTGTTGTAATAGGCTAGGACTGCCCAGACAGCTCAATCATCCATACACAGCTTAATTTTTTTTTTCAGAAAGCATATAAAATGAAAAGTTATAACAGTTTAGATCAATGGTACACAAGAAGTATAAAATGGCCGTTGTTTTGCCGGTAACCATTTTGGAAATACTCCGTGAAGACTCTGAGTCCTGCTCTGACTGATTACAGTCATTTTGGTAGATTATAAATATTCTATACCTCCTGAAGAAGCTGTTTTCAGCAAAACACCAGCCATGTTGGGTTTGTTACCGACATTAATAGTATGGAATCTCTTTAATGTTTGAGCACTTGCCAGGCACTTGTGACTTGGCTTGGCCACTGTTAGAGACTGGATACTGGGCTTGATGGACCTTTGGTTTGACCATCTTAAAAAGAATTTACCTGTGGGTCAATTTCTGCAGCTATGCCATCTATGTTCTACTAAACAGTAATTTGAACTACAAGCTGACATTTTGTCCAGAAGATTATTACATCGTGATTACCCACTGAAGGTTATCAAGCAAGCACACAAACAGGCGAGTAACACTGAACTCCAGTGGTTATTCTTGGATAATTTTGACACTGTTTCTAACTCTCCACTAGTTTGCATTCTGCGATATTCCACAAAAGTCAAACATATCGTTTGATTGATAAGATAATATTGGCACATTTTGAAAGTTCAATCTGTTTTCAAGGAACTACCGTTGATTGCTTATAGTAGAGGCAAAAACTTACGGGACATATTGGTATGGTCCTTTTTCACTGAGCCCTCTTTGACTGATACCCATACCCCGGTGGGAGATTGGCCATGTTCTAGATGCTCCATGTACACATTGACTATTTCAGGACCATCATGGTTGGACCATACTGGAGTCTGTTACAATGCCTACGTCAATACTAATTGTAATTCTAAGTCAGTCATCTACATTATTGTGTGTCCTTGCAAGAAATTCTATGCAGGACGAACAAAATGTTCAATCCGTACCCGACTAATAGAACATCACGGTTGTCTTTCTACAGTTAAACTACAGGCTCTATTAGTAGCTCACTACATGGAACATTCCCATAAATTTGAGGACCTTAAGTGGAGGGTTATTGATCATGTTTCCATCAATTAGAGGGGGGGAGATCCTCAATCTTTATTAAATCTTAAAGAACAACAATGGATTTTCAAATTAAATAATGTTCATCCACATGGTTTAAATTTAGCCATTGAATGGAATTCCATCTTATAACTTTTTTCTCACACTGGCTGATCGACAAGTGGGAGAACCTATCAAGAATCTGTTTGCATTTTGTGACACTTCCGGTAGAAGCTATTACTCATGTTGAATTTCACGTGTGTTGCCTCTATAAGAAGCACAATTAAAGAAACGCTGAAGACGCAGACATGCTCTAACAAGGTATGGGATTACTATCAATTGTTACAACAATCATATGCGCATAAAAATGTTTTTTGGACATTAATTCTAAGTGCTAACTTTTGCTGTGACCTCTCTTCATTCTGCTTTCACTGAACACTTAATATATTGCAGAAAACGCTAGCAGTACTGAAGACTCTGAAAACATTAGTGCCCCGTGAGGAAGGAACCTGTTCCAAAACATGGACCATGTCGGGCAACCTATTGCATCTAGGATTAAGACCAAAACAGTTTTTTCTGGGCTAAATACTATGGATTACAGTACACCATTGAAAGTTCTGCCAAGTTCTGCCAAGAATGATACTTATCTGAGATTTCTCATCTAAAAGTTAAGTGGCCTTTTTCATTTTCATTATTATTAATTTTTCAGATCTATTTCAATGCACAACAGTGTAAGAATATTACTATATTAGTTTGCTGAGCTGAAACATTATTGAGTAATTGAACAATTTTCAAACACATGGGAGTTTTACATCATAAAAAATAACCGATGATTATATTTGGTGGCAAAATCGAAGATGTGGTTTACACATTAAATGATGTGTGCTTAAGAACACAATGATGCCCAATATGATGGTCTTAAAAATTTACAACTAATTGCTTTTGGTGTGTTAGTCTCTTCAGTTTTTTGGTATATTTTATGTTATGACATAAAATCCAAAATTAAGAAGCAAATTTTATTTATTTATTTATTTATTTCAGATTTTTATATACCGGCATTCGAGACAGCAGTCACATCATGCTGGTTCACATAAAACAGGGGTGCATAGTAAACATAACTATAACAATGGTGTTGAAAAGGCAGTTACATATAACAGGGTGATAAGAACTTGGCTGAGAAGGAAGAGAAAGGAAAGGTTATTAAAATTAAATAAATAAAAGCATTAAAATTAAACAAATAAAAGCATGGATAATATATAGTTAAAAACTGGTTGTCTTCCCTGTTCTCACAGGCTGTTATGCAAATATCCAAATTCATTCCACCTAAGGGGGTCATTTTTCAAATCGTGTTAGGGCTTTATCTCAGGTGTTAAAGCCCTAACGCCTGTGATAATTCCATAACGCATCGCGAGATGTATGCAAATTTGAAAAATTTAGTCAAGTGGGAGGAGTAAATGAACATGAGGGGTGCTTGATGTTGTGTGCGATAACGTAAAGCACATTATCGCGGGATTTAATGCTGGAAATAACTACACATTTTTTCCCAACGTTATGCCTGTGATATCTGTGTGTTACAGCCAAAACAGGATTTATTGCAAATCTTGTTTTGGGCGGGGAGAGGCGGAGAGGGGGAGGGAGGGAGAGAGGGATAGCCTCTGGTGAGGCACACATATTAGTCAACTTTTGATACCACTGTATAAGAGGGGGCATTCTGAACTCGGGGTGAGGTTTTGATGGTGGGCTAGGTTTTGGGGGGCAGTTTTATATGCACAGTCAGAGGTAGAAACAGCACAGCAGATATCAGTGAAGATTTTATGTGATATGGAGTAATGAAAGTTATAAAAAGATGAGATTTGTATAATGTACTCTCGACCTAGCTTCTATCAAGCTTGGTCAAGAGCATAATGTACAAATCTCATCTTTTCGTATCCTTCATCACTCCAAATCACATAAAATCTTCATGGATATCTACTATGCTGTTCATACCTCTGACTGTTCATGTAAAACTGCACCCCATAACCTAAACCTCACCCCGAGTTACTGTTGCCCCTCTTACAGTGGTATAAATAGTTTACTTAATAAGTGCCTTATAAAGTCTCTCTCTCTCATTGCAGTAAAATACATGTGAAAAATTGGCCTAACCATACCCCTTTTTTATGGCATGTGCTATTTTCACAAAAATATACATTAACCAATATTAAATTTAAAAAAATATCATAAGAACATAAGAGCATAAGAAAATGCCATACTGGGTCAGACCAAGGGTCCATCAAGCCCAGCATCCTGTTTCCAACAGTGGCCAATCCAGGCCATAAGAACCTGGCAAGTACCCAAAAACTAAGTCTATTCCATGTTACCATTGCTAATGGCAGTGGCTATTCTCTAAGTGAACTTAACAGCAGGTAATGGACTTCTCCAAGAACTTATCCAATCCTTTTTTAAACACTATACTAACTGCACTAACCACATCCTCTGGCAACAAATTCCAGAGTTTAATTGTGTGTTGAGTAAAAAAGAACTTTCTCCGATTAGTTTTAAATGTGCCACATGCTAACTTCATGGAGTGTCCCCTAGTTTTCTATTATCTGAAAGAGTAAATAACCAATTCACATCTACCCGTTCTAGACCTCTCATAATTTTAAACACCTCTATCATATCCCCCCTCAGCCGTCTCTTCTCCAAGCTGAAAAGTCCTAACCTCTTTAGTCTTTCCTCATAGGGGAGCTGTTCCAGTCCCCTTACCATTTTGGTAGCCCTTCTCTGTACCTTCTCCATCGCATCTCCATATTCAAAATCTTTTATGAAGGCAGTGCTCACAGTTTCTGACGAAAGTCACAATCACCCAGTCCATGGCTCATGCATGCAGGGTTCCAGAGGGAGCCAAAGTACCTGATACTTGATTATTGTAATGAGTGGATTAAAGTCTGTTGGAAGGGAATATAAAACAGGGGAATAATCCCCAGGCAGCTGCAAATAAATGCTCATGTTGCATGTTCCCAGGCATGTTTCTGACTAAGTTGCAACTCAAAAAAAAAAATAAAAAGGGAAAATTAAACTGGTACCTTGGCTTGCATTAGAGAAGTGATGCATCTGAATGTGTGCAGCTGTTTTCTTTTTATGGAAATGAAACTATTAAGCAGAATTTCTCCCTTTTATTTACTCTTCTTTGGAGCTCCATTTCAACTGGAATCAGCCTCTATTGAGGGCCACATATCATAAAACCTTTATTCATGATTATTCAGGGGTTTCCCCTCCATTGTACATCCCTCTCCATCTAGCCCAGCTACCTCAAGGCAATCCTTGATCCGAGGCTAGGGGTTGTTGCTCCCTTCAGAACACAGTGCTGCTGTGCAATGGCTCGGACTCCCGCCTCACCGTTCCCCCACAGGGGCTGTCTATGCTGCCTCTTTGGCTGGCCTGAGGATCAGATGCTGGGCTCAGAAGTGAAACTTGTATTCCTCCATGTAGCAAAATTGCTATCTATTCTAAAGAAAAGATCCATTCGTTGTAAAAAAAACCAAAACAAAAAAAAAACCAGATCTTTTCTTCAAAGACAACACACGGCATTAACAGAACACACACTCAAATATTGACTCAAACCTTGTTTTTGAACTTCCCATAAACTCAATACCAATTGAGGATACTTAAGAGCTGAAAGGTGTTAAGTCTCTAAACATGGAGGAAGTTTCTCTTTAGGACTGCACATTACTTACTACTACGCTTTACAGCAGCCAGTTGAGTCGTTAATAGCATTTAAAATCGTGATGCTGCTGAAATTTATGCAGGAGATTTGAGAAAGAAAGATTGAAGACAGTAATCATGGATTGATGGTGGAAAGAATAAGTGATACACACGAGTAATTTGGGAAGTTGATGGAGTCTCCTTCTAGATTAAACTGGTGCTCACACAGCTTTGGATTTTGCATATCTATATTTTAGGTACATGATGCTGGAGACACTTAGGGAAACTAATATGCAAGCAAGAGTGCCCTTACATGTCACAAATTCCAAACAGTTGAACATTATATACTTAAGATATATATATTATCTAAGATTTATAAGAACCAAAGAGCACAAAATCAATTGAAATCTCAATTTTAAAAGTAAAGCAGTTTTGAAGAAACCAGAGGAACTGAGAAATGCTAAAATACTACCTCTGTTATTTGTGGTAGCTGGTTAGTACTGGTACGCTCAAAGCTCCCTCAATTAGAAGAAGTACTCTTTTTAGAAATGCAGGAAATAGTGGTTTGTTTTAACACTGCGCACTCACTTTGATCGGTGAGGAGATACCTAAATTTTAGGCTCCTAAATTTGGCTGAAAATAGGGACCAAAATTAAGAGCCTAAATTTAGGGGCTCAGCTTTTTTTTTTTTTTTTTTTAATATCAGCTTTGTTGTATTCTTAAAATACTTCATCTTTTTGTTCTAACAAAAGGTGATATGTAAATATTTCATAATTCTAATATCCTTCTTTGATCTCACATTTCTCTGATACAGAAATGTGCATATAGTTGTAACTACTAAATAATGTCCAGGCAGCTTTCAAATGCTTGATATTTGGTCGGCCTGGTGACTCAGTGGAGGTGCTGTCCACTACCATGCAGAGGACATGTGTTTGAATCCCAGGTCAAATATTCTGCTGCCTGGAGCTGGGAAATGAATCCTGGTCAAATATCACAATTATTGCAGTTCCTACCTGCAACCAATTGGGGGGGGGGGGGGGGAGAGAGAGATGTATGAACAGACAGTATACTCTTGTGAAGTTTTGACATCCTTCGGAGTGAGGAAACTCACACAAAGATGAGATTTGTACAATGTTCTCTCAATCTAGCTTGATGGAACCCGGATATCTTTAAAAGATATCCGGGTAAGTAGCGATTTCAGAGAAGGAGAAAAAAAAATAAAGGAGCCAGTAGCTGGATTCTTCCCTTCCTGCTTCTTAAATTTTGTACACAGACCTCTGGGGGCATGCATCTCCCACTTCCAAATTTCTCCTAAAATTATTAAAATTCCTGCCCTACTCATTTCTGTTAATATTTATATGAATACAGTTCCTTCCCCCGATCCCTCCCACCCACCTGCAGTGTTAAAAGTCCTGCCTGCATCCCCTATTTTCTTGGACTCCGCCATCCCACCTCCATTCTAAAAAAACAAAAAACCTGCCAGGAGTGAGGTCTCAACTCAACCACTCCTGGCAATCCAGCACTACTACTATTTTTTTTAGAAACATAAATTACCTGTAGTTTATGAATTATAGTTTTGATTTTTATGAATTATATTATAGGCCACTTTGGAATGGAAAAGGCAGAATATTAATTGTAAATAGAAAATAAAAATAGAAATACTGCAAGAGTATATGATGCAATACTGCCTGTCCTAATGTTCTATCAGAGGATGAGAGACTGTAGACCCAGTAGTGAGGTGAAAGTATGTACTAATGACCACGTGGCGGCTTTGCATATATCTTCCAGAGGTACCTCTCGTAAGTGGATGATAGAGGAGGTGATAGCTCAAACCTGGTGAGCCTTGTCTGGATTAGCAAAATCAAGTCGTGCACAGTGGAATAGCAGTGCTGGATGCATTCCATTATCCAGTTGGATAAGGTGTGTTTCGAAACCACTATGTGAAGTCAATTTGGATCATACGAAATGAAATGTTGGGATGATTGGCAATGAGGTTGAGTCCTTTTTTAGTAGACCATTGCTCTTTTACAGTCCAAGGGATGAAGACATTTCTCACTGTCATGAACATGAAGTTGTGGGGAAAAAAAGCTGGCAGAATAATCAATTGATGTGAAAATGGGAGACTACCTTTGGGAGGAACGTGGGATACATTTGAAGCACCACATTATTGTGCAAAAACTGTAGATAAGGTGGGTACTGCGCTAGAACCTGCAGCTCACTAACTCTGGGGTAGATTTTAAAAGCCCTGCGCACATAAATCCTGCCGGATTTACGCGCGCAGGGCACTCGCGCGCCGGCGTGCCTATTTTGTATAGGCCGCCGGCACGCGCAAAGCCCTGGGACAAGTGTAAGTCCAGGGGCTTCGTAAAAGGGGCGGGAGGGGGCGTGTCTGGGGGCATGTCGGCAGGCCGAGGGTGTGTCCATGGTCAGGGGGCGGTCCGGGGCGGGTCCGGGGGTGGGCCGGGAGGGCAGTCCCGAGTCCCTCGGCACTGTGGCCTGTGCCGGGGGATGCCGAGGCAGTGTGCGCAAGTTACGCCTGCCTCAAGCAGGCGTAACTTGCACAACAAAGGTAGGGGGGGGATTTAGGTAGGGCTGGGGGGTGGGTTAGATAGGGGAAAGGAAGGGAAGTTGGGGGGGACGCGGAAGGAAATTTCCCTCCGAGGCCGCTCCGATTTCGGAGGGGCCTCGGAGAGAATGGAGGCAGGCTGCGCGGCTTGGCGCCGATTTTACACAGCCTTGCGTGCGCCAGCCCCAGATTTTATAAGATACGTGCGGCTACGCGCGTATCTTATAAAATCCGGCATACTTTTGTTTGCACCGGTTGCGCGAACAAAAGTATGCGCACGTGTACTTTTTTAATATCTACCTCTCTGTGAGCAGAGGTGACAGTGACAAGAAAAGCCATCTTCCATGTAAGGTGTTTGAGAGACTAAAAAATCAGTGGGAAACCAAACCATCAAAATAACCAATGCAAAAATCAGAAGGACTGGTAAAGATTTCATTTCCCAGAAAACTTACATTTTCAAAATCAGATTATGTTTATTCTCTAAAGGCAGCAGTCAGCATATCAACAATGTCAGTAGTTTGAGTTGATGGTTTCCCGATACAGACTGTGTTTCCAGTATATTGCATCAGAAGGGATCTAGATTGTCTTAGAAACATGATAGAAATGCATTGAGCCCTTTTTTCCCCAATTGGAGCCAACGCTGTATGCGTCAATAGTGCCAATGCATCACAGTGTTTGTGCTTTTTCAATGCATATGAAGGCTCCGCTGAGTGTTGTTGCTTCGTCTTCTATGCATGACTGCCTTCCAACCCAGGCTCCCGATTGGGAGAAGGAAGGGGTATTTGAAGAGACATGTCTCAAGTGACTCTCCGAGAAGCCAGAAGACTCCACACTCTGAAACAAGGATTTGCCGCAGCTTCTGGCTGACTAATGGAAGCCTTCAATTTTTGCTGCTCTGGAGCACTGTGCCCACAGGGACATTCAACCAGGCAGTTTGGTTGATCATTTTCAGGCCCCAAACAACAACAGAATAGTCATCTGTTATGGCCTCAGATGCAAGTTTTAAAACCACTCGCAGTGGCTTTCTTCTTACTCAACATGATGTTGAGGAGAAGTTCCAGAAGGATCTTTCCCACGGATTATCCTTTTCTAATTTATATATATATATATATATATATATAACATTTTTTGAGTAACACTGAAAAAAGTGCTTATGGGAGCGCTGCTAAGGCAGCGAGGCAAGAAGAAAAAGGCTGGAAAAAAGTGGAAAAAAAACCGAGGAGAGACTTAACCGTCCTTGCTTTAGCTCGGATAAGAGAGGAAGTTTCTGAGGCATTGCGAGAACTTCCGCACAGGCTCAGTAGAGCTCAAATCTCTACTAGCTTGGAGAGATGAAATCATTTGGTGCCATCAGATGATGTCACTCAAAAATCATGGCTAATACAGCCTGCTTATCGATGGAAAAAAAATGGGCTTTTGAAAATTGCTACAATATATGCTATTTTTATGTGCATAAATCCTTTTGAAAATTACCTCTTGTGAAATAAGTTTTCATCTTAAAAAAAATGAAATCAACATAATTTGAGAAGTAGCATTTTCTTTCTCAAAAGCTTAAAACCACTACTTTTTTTCAACATCCAGTGTAGCTTATTATGTACGCTGGATATTCTTTTTATATCAAGTGAATACGTTTATATCTATTGTAAATAAAACCATACAGTGGTATACATCATTTACTGAGAGTAGACATTCCTCGGTTACTTAACATCTCACAGACATTCCAATATTTATAATAAAACCACTGCAGCAATCCAGCAGACCACTGTCACTAACTATGCCCACGTGCTCAGGGAGCTACAGTGTATAAATCTTGCATGAAAATTAGTGATCCATCAGTCTACTGAATGCAATTCACAGTACTAGTACCTAATGCAAACCAAAATACATGTTCCTCCATCCTTGTAAGAGAGCCAATGCTCAAAGCAAAGAAGTCACCTCTCTCATTTCAGGTATATCAACTTCTGAAATACCATAATTTCTCTTTTACACCATTCTCACTTATTAGTGACTCGGTAGGCTGAAAGGCATGAAATATCTAACATCCCCCAAAGATGAACACATACCTCTCTGCAAGTTCTTGACTAGGTGTGCTTTTCACAGACAGAAGATCTTCCTCCAATCTTTTTCGCTCTGCTTCCAGGTGTTCCAGTTCATCCTGAGTTCGTTTACGTGGTGTCACAAACTGCAATTCTTTCAAGAGTTCTTCCTTCTCATTGATCAGCATCAGTTTTTCTTTTTCGACATCCAGTGCTCCAGGCCAGGTTTCTCCATCTAACTTGGCTAATTCAATTTTTAAATTGGCCATACTGAAATAAAATGACAATTCAAGTGTTGGACTATGACACGCTGTTAAGCTAAATGTAAGATGGATTATTAAAGGTTCTGAAACATTTGATTTATCTGAGTATCTTCCTTAGGAGCCATTAAATAATCTGACACACCAAGGTCTATACATAAAGTGTAATTTTCAAATAGTTTGCATTGTGACAAAGTCCACAGATACTTTTTGCACCAATTTTCAAAGCAAAACTTGCCATGGGTAGTTGGACATTTGCAAATGCTTGTAATGTGGGTACTTTCTACAACACACAAATATTTCCCCATAAAGAAAGAGGAGTGGGGCCATGGCCAGCCCAATAAAGTACATATAGTGATTTTAATTCCCCACATGTACTTGCTAGCAGGGAGTCTGTACCTGTAGAAATAAACCCTTCCAGGCAAGAATGGTTCAAAGGGAAAATCCACAGGGAGCTTCCCTTTGAAAATTGGCTTGCAGACCTGTGGGTAACTGCAAGCATCATGGGGTAGTATGAAAATTGCTCTTAAAGAGTACATAATCAAAATATAGTGAGATAATACATTTCAAGTTGGATGCCATTTTAGGCTCACCCACTTTGGAGTGCAGAGGAAATGAGTTAAAAAGCAAATGAGTTCTACATAGGGTACAGCACCAAATTATACATATAAAAATCACTGTCACACATACAAGTACTTGTATTACTGGACATATCTATGGCCTTTGATAACTCAAATCATCGGATTCTCCTCTTTCATCTAAGGAATGTAGCATCTCTGGCCTAGCAGGTACAGATGAAGAATAAAATGTCAGAATGGCATAACATCTCAACTGGTGTCCCCCAGGGATCAGCTATGTCAGCTGTACTATTTAACATCTATATGGCTCCCATTTGTAAGTTGCTTGATGTTTTTTGTGCAGGATATCGGTTATATGCCAATGATATCTAGTTTTTCATTCCCTTGACCCCCTCATGATTTGAGACTGCTGAAATGCTATCCATCTGTTTGTCCACAATCAGACATTGCTTGACACATAAAAAATTGCTGCTTAATTTTCCTAAGATTGAGATTATTGAACAACATTCTAGTAATAATACAGTGCCAACAACTCTTTGTGTCGATTCCACTGATATTCCAATTGTTTCTCAAGTTAAAAGTCTGGATATTATATTGATTCTAACCTGATCTTTCATTTTTTAAATTGCAATCATTAAAGGGCTTAAAGCTACTTTTACCACAGATACGATTTTAGATCAGTTGTGAAGGCCATGATCTTACCTCTACTTGATTACTGCAATTCAGTTTTTGTTGGGCTGCCTGCCTATTCTTTGAAAGTGCTGCAAATACCGAAAAATGCTACAAATCTGGTGATTTCAGGGATGAAATTAAGGGAGCATATCACTCCAGTACTATTTGACTTGCACTGGCTGCCAGTTGAATGGTGAGTGAAATATTTTTTTATGGGTTATCATATGGTTTGGGGTTAACTGCACGGAGCAGCAGTTGCTACCATTAAGAGAAACATGGGGGTAACCTGCATGGCATGGCACATACTTCCATAAGAAGCTTGCTGAGCAGATTGGATGGACCATTTGGTCCTTTTCTGTTGTCTATGTAAATATAAGGTTGCTCTGCTAGTTTTTAACCTTTCACAATTTGATTCTCTTCCCTGGGAAAATGTTATGCTGAAAATTTATAATCCTTCTCACTCACTCTCCACTCATTGCAACAAGGCAGGTATGCCTGGCGGAGTCTAGAGAATGGACTTTTTTGATTGTGGTTCAGACACTGTGGAACTCTTTGCCAGAAGACCTTTGGCTAATGGCCTGTGCTAAGATATTTAAGGCAATGAAGTCTATTTTATTCCAGCTGGCCTGATTGCTAGATACTTTGGGGACTGAAGTTCTTTTTGCATTCCTGTTTTTTCTTTTTTTGTGATTTTGTTTTATTTTATTTATGTTAATATTTTATAAATGTTTTATTGTACATTACTCTGAGCCCTAGAATTGGCGACTCAGAAATGTTTAATAAACAAAGTGAGAAATATTACATAATAATAATTTTTATTTATATGCCACCTTTTATGACATTTCAAAGCAGATTACATTCAGGTACTGTAAATATCTCCCTGTCCCCAGAGGCTCACAATATAAGTTTGTACCTGAGGCAATGAAGTGACTTGCCCAAGGTCACAAAGAGTGCTAATGGGAGAAGCAGTATTTGAAACGCTGGCTTTCCTAGTTCTCTGTCTTACTCATTATCCACAAAGCTTTAAGAAACTATTGAAAACCCATCTCTTTCAACAGACTCCTAGCAGTCCAGGGTCTATTTTTCTTCTATTTTCAGTTCTTCTTCAGACTCTGGTGATTCTACTGTGATTCATGCTCTTATAAATTTGGTCTTGTGTGATACTAGCTCACAGGCAATAATATTTTTACCTACTATTTAAAATTTTTACTGATTTTCTATCTGTTTTTGCAGTTCATATTTTAGTTGTTTTGTATGATTCATTGTTATGGTTAACTGCCTTGAACCTTGTCTAGGTGGTATATAAATTCTTTTAAATAAATAAATGGAGATGGGGCAAGATGGAGCTCAGGCTTCAGGTTGAGTTTCAATGTATTGCGATGGGGGAATGCTTTGATAATTCCATATGCTGGGGCTGGGAGTGGAGAGAAGGAAGAGAGACCTCATGTGTGCACAGGCATGTTCAGGCCTGACTCCTTCCTCCTTCCTCCTAGCAGTCCCCTGGTTTGTTGGTTTCATGCAATTCTGTAGAAAACAGCGATTATAGCAAGGGACAAATTTTGCAGTCCTTGCTGTGGCATCACAGGAAAATAGGGACTGTAGCTTTAAAGTAGATAAGTCACTAGGATCTGGAGCTTACTGCCCTGCAGGCTGAAGTGCCTACCACTAAAAAATGAGACCTTCCAGGTTAAATATTTGAGCACACTAGAATCTAGAAATTCATAAGGAGCTATCATCATATGGGTGAGAATCCTGCTGATGTCCCATGACATTGTGGGATACCTGATGAAAGCCTTAAATTGAAGCAAACCTTGAATGAATTAGAATGGAGTTTCCTTGACAAGCATCAACTGCACTAGGATAAACCCTAACAAAAATGATTTTGAGGCCAGACTCTTAAAGATGTAGAAAGTAGCCAAAGTCTTTATGTGAGAAAAGAGAATTTAGGGCCTTTGCCTCATACCAGATGGCCAATCTCCTTCATTTAAAGCTAGAACACTTCCTGGTGGATTACTTTGTAGAATTTTAAACATCTTTTTGGAGAAACCAAGAAATCATGTTGAATCCCCTTCAACATTCAGGCTATAAGGGTTAGAGACTGAATGTTGGGGTGCAGAAATGTTATCTGATCCAGTGTGATCAAAGTTGGTAAAGAAAGAAATCCAGAATACGCACAAACAAAATCCATCTTGGCCAAATAGAAATTATTGAATTATACTTCCATGGTCCCTTTGAGGTTTATCAAGGTTCTAGCCACCAGAGGTATGGGGGAATATGCATACAGAATAACAGATCCCTAAAGGCAGGAGAAAGCATCTGTTGCTAGTTGTGGAACTGAAATAAACATTAAATTAACCCCCCCCCGCAGACACCAACACACACACAAAAGAACCTAAATGGAGCCTCCCTGGGCCCCTCGCATAGCAATGTTGAAAGCGGCCACAATCACGCTTGAACATCGCAATCCTGGCCTGAAGGGGCTGCATTTCTCAAGGTATAATATAGAGGGGAAGGAGAGGAAGAGCATTTAAGGCCATTTTCATTGTGGTAATGGGGAGGGGTTTTTTGCCAACCTGCAGACTCAAGGATTTTTTTTTTTTTTTAATATACTTTCAGAGGGATTTAGGAAGGTGAGGGGTGCTTGGCCCACCAGGGTCATTTGCAAAATATTGGCAGGGGTTGGAATAGACCTGCACTGCCCCTTTTATTTTTAAGTGTCATTTAACCAGTTATATTCTTTTGAATATGGCTGGTTAAGTCTCAAGTTATCCAGCTACATGAGGCTAGATAAATTTAAAACCTAACTAGTTATATTCAAACATAGCCAGTTAAGTATTAAAGTTAGCCAGCTACATATAGCTGGAGAACTTTAGGAAAAAAATATATTTAGTGGGACATTTATC
Organism: Rhinatrema bivittatum; assembly: GCF_901001135.1. NCBI lineage: Eukaryota > Metazoa > Chordata > Amphibia > Gymnophiona > Rhinatrematidae > Rhinatrema > Rhinatrema bivittatum. The sequence continues at coordinate 112,016,082 of NC_042615.1, read as the reverse complement.
CCTCTGGATATCCAGGACAAGTTATTCAGCTAACTCAAAAGCTAACTCAAACGTTATCTGTCTTAATAGCAAATCTGGCATATTCAGCCATTTATATGGCTAAATTATAGGGATGTGCATTCGTTTTAAATGAAATAGACAATGGCAACAAAATTGACTATTTTGTCATGTTTCGGGAGCACCCCAAAACGAAAAAAAAATTGATGAAATTTTGTAGAATTTCGTATTTTGTGTTAGTGCGCTAACTAGTTTGCCCACACTAACAAAAAATGTTACCAATAAGTTAAAAAGTGTCAATTGGAGAGTTATTTGTTAGCTAGAGGTATGGTTCTACATTCCTATTGGCTGTCTCCTTCTAACAAACTGCTCCTCAATTGACACTTTTTAACTTATTGGTAACATTTTTTGTTAGTGTGCACTAACTTTAGTTGGTTCGTACTAACAACCCATTTTTTCCGACCAAATATCTGGGACAAGTTATCCGGCTAACTTTAGCCAGATAACTTGTCCACTAAACTATTCTGCTTCTATTCTGCTAAACTATTCTGCTTCTATTCTGTCCTAATTGTACCCCTCCCTGTTTACCATTCCTGTTATATGTATTTTCAAACATTTTGTTACAATGTAAACCGGCATGATGTACCCACTAATGCCGGTATAGAAAAGGTTTTAAATAAATAAATAAATAAATAAATAAATAAACAATCTACTGAATATTGGACTCATAATGTTTTGAAAATGATACTTTCCAGTAAAGTCCAGTCTTAGGCTGAAGGTCTGGTGGAACAGATGTATGCATACGAGATCTTTTGAAGGTAGGTGAAGCAGCTGAATCCAGTCAAATTGGAGATCAACAATGAGTGTAATGTTACCCAGGCAAACATGGAAGCAGACATGATGGCAGGGTTAGAGCAGGGTAGGCAACAACATGCATAGTTTTGCATTTTCAAAACTATGTGCATTCTTTCCCATAGGAAAAAAAAATAGGTGTGTAGTTACATTTTCCTGAGGCAATTTTCAAAAGGAAAATCATCTCGTACTTTCCCTTTGAGAACTGGTACAAAGGCCACAGGCAAAAACTATCCATGGATTTTTGCACCTCTGCAGGTAGGTGACTACAAAAACTGCTTTGAACTTGGTCTAAAGCGGTCTATCCTTTTTTTTTTTTTTTTTTTTTTTAAATAAATAAATAGGTTTGAAAATTGCCCCATTAAGGAACTGTAGAGAAAGATATGAGAAAGCAAACTAAATCAATAGAATAAAATAAGCAGCTCACAGACCAAAAAAAGGGTGCCTGAGCCAACAACCTGCATCACTGCATGCATAATTTCCAAGATGAAAGCTTCTCCTCAGACTGTGATGGTTATGCAATGTGCTTCAGCAGTGGCACACAATAAATTGTAGCAAGGTGATATTAAACTATTGTTGGTGAAAACGGAGGAGTTTTAAAGCTAGATGTGCCAAAGGGACTCTCATTCTCATGCTATGGGAAAACTGCTTAATACTTCTAGGACTCCAGAAGCACGTGAGCAAGGATACTTACTTCAAAACCTACCAGAAATTAATTTTATTTAACTAAATCACCACCTCTTGGTTCAAAGCTAGCACTTCCTCGGGCTCTCGAGCCTTCCTTATCCCTGACAGCACAGATCAGGTTTAAGCAACCCAAATGCCTTTTGATGTAAGCATCTCTCTTGGCACCCTACCTCGTGCGTTCTTTATTGTTTGTTTGAATAAGGTTATCTGTGCCCCGGAGTTTGATGCACACAGTAAGCCAGTTGTTTATTCTTAAAAGGCATAAAAAATTCTTTTAGGAGAACCTTACACTGCACAAATCTGCACAAAATTATAAATATGCAATGAAAAATCTTTTGTGCACAAAACAATTGCATTTGAATCACTTTTTGGCTTTTGCAAGCTATGTTCCTATGGCTCCTATTGCACCACTTTGGTTCAAATCTTGTATAACCAGTCCTGGGATAGAAAACCTAATGAAACATTGATTCTAGAGGAATCACCTGAGAAAGCTTCACAGGGAGGGGGTGGGGAGGGGAGGGTCACATCTACCTATGAGCCAATACTGAGCTAGTGTCCTAGCATGACGGTAGGGAAAACTGCGTTGTCAAAGCGGTGTCATTTCTATGAAATCTAAAGACAGGGTCCCAGGTACTAAGGAATCAACTTTCAAAATGTCCACATTGGGACAAAATCCCCAGGCACCTTTCGCCCATGGGCTCCACCCTGGTTCTTATGCGTTTACTTGGCTTTAAAGCTTGTCGAGGGTACATCGTACCCGTAGGTGTTTGCATTTGAGTAACAGCACTTCTTCCATGGCAAATAACATGCATAGAATTGAAAAAAAGAATTATTTTCCTCTCTGACCTGCACGTGCCTCATCTGGAATGTCTCTTCTAAACGCAGCTAAGCGTGGCATGTGCACCTTTAGATGTATTGAAGGAAGGCAGTTTACAGACAACCGATTTATGCAGGTAAATCAGAATGGCTTTTAAAATTTGCCCTCTCAATAGCACAAATTACTTCTCACAAAAGCGGGGTTATCCAGTGTCCCTTGCCAAATTCGACTGGAAATATACAGTCTTTGATACTCTTCCTCAGATCAACATGCAGACAGAAACAACAAGGAAAGGAAACTCTTCAGGGTGAAATGCATCTCATTCAGATTAAAGGCAGCTCGTGCCGCATTAGTGAGCTCAGAAGCAAAATAAAGAACACAAAGTTTGTGGTAATGTCCGTAGAGAAGGCAGAACTTAGCTCCTTCTCTCAGATTACAATATCACATGCGAAGGTGCTCAACATGATTTTACCATTTTCCGCAGCAAAACTTTATTTCAATTTAACAATTCTTGAACAAAGCACAGTGTTAAAAATGAGTTGTAATTTGGGTTTTCGGGGCTAGGTAACATCCATTTAAGGAAACAATGCTTGCTCTGGATCAAAGTTAGCAATTACGCTTGTTAGCAGATATGCCCAGTAGATGTCACTGCAAGCAAAAGGATTATCCAGAAGAGGAGGATTATTTTCTTGAGCCCATTCTGGCACACAAGGTACTGCATTATTAACTCCTATTATTACCTTCTCTTGGCCTCTTCGTATTGTAGGCTCAGTCTGACCTTTTCAGCTAAATTTGATCTACTTCTTATTCCAATCTGTAGTAAGGAAGGGGAGAAAAAAAAAACCAAAGCTGTGCATCACTTTTTCAGGGTTTTAGAAAAAACACAACCAGTTTCCAACATCCAGAAATGTGTGTTCCTACCGACTAATACTACCAATGTAAAATGGTTAATATCAGGCTGAAATGCTATTTCAGTTAAGTGAAACAATACAGGCATGTGTAGGAATGCTAAATAAATCTCAGTCTCTCTTTCTCTCACTATACACAAACATATACATACACATGGGTCAAGAAATGTTTTAAAAGCCAATCAAAAGATCACATTTTTTAGGGGCCAGGCAGAAGGCTAGAGGCCATGTTTCTGCAGTATGGGAGAAGGGAACTGAGTTTTAGCAGTAGCACTCTCTTCCAACAGCTCTTTTCTCTTTCCCTCTCTCCTCCTCATCTCCATAGTCTTCACTTCTCTGTCTCCTTTCTTTCCCTCTGGACAGCATCTTCTCTCCCAGTCATAGATGGGGATGGCGGGGGGGGTTGTGCTGCCACTTTGCCTCTATCTCCTTGCACTGCAGAGAGTGAAATCTCATGGTTCTTTGCTGCTCTTCCTCTTGCTTTCCAGGCAGTAATTGGAGGACTCCAGGGACCCTGCACTGCTGCCTCTCTGCCTTGTCCTATCTAATGACTGCAGGGAGGAGTTTACTTCATGCAGAACCAGATGGGTGGAGATGCAGCCTGCGCTGGGACATAGGGATACGCTTGGAATCTGAGTTGTGGTTTTTGGTACATTTTTCAAATTCTGGGGTCTGTAGACCAGCACTGAATGAAGAGACTGATCATTGTTTTTTTTCCAAGATATTGACCCAGCTGAGGAAATTTGTCCTCATGTGGAGTCAAATAGATGTTGACTGATTTTTTTTTTTTAATGTTTTTCATGTCTTTTATTTTGGTCTGTATTATAGAATATGAAGGTAAAATCCCAAGTTTTTTATTTCACTTTTTTTTTTTTTTATTTGTAACTCCACCCTGGTGTTCAGATCCAGCATGGGTGAGGCCATAAAGTTATTTATACTCTTTGGGGAAGGAACCCTGACTAGCCTCTTGTACCTCCTTTACTTCCCAAGGTGTAGATTCATTGGACTGGAGGGGGAAAAGGAGTCCTTTCAGGTCCCGATGTGACAGGGATGGTTTCCTTACACATTCCCTTGTGTTTCCTGGGGAGGATGTTGGTCCCTTATGTGGGTGCAGTGAGTGCAGAAATAAATACTCTGAAGCCAACTGGTTAGTGTCCAAAATAAGTCTTTACTGTTAAATACTGATGGTGAATGTCACAAAACTCAAACTGCATCATCACAGAAATCTCTCTTCAATCCCTTTACAGTCTCTTCCCTCTATCTGTGCAGGACTCACTTATATCAGGGCAGGGAGAACCTCCACTCTCTTGGATTTAGGTAAAGTGGGCTCCCAGAGGGGCAGGGTTTTTTAGATGGCAGCCAAAAACCTTCCTCCTGGATCTTCTAATAAAAGTGTTCTTTCCCCAAAAAAGAACAGAAACTAACAGCGGAATCCCCTCCTCACAGCAGGTCACCACCACTTCAGGGGTGTGTATTCCCTATCCCTGGGCGGTTCACACGCAGGGTTCCCCAATCCCTGCATGCAAGACAGGCCCAGGTGTCCAGCGAGGGTCCTAATAAAAATCTCAAAAACCCCAAACTTACGATGAGAGGGATATCCCAACCAGCCAGTGAGTAGACTGGAAGGAAGACCCTGCGAACCCTGGTCAGGAACAGCAGCCTGGGTTAGCCTGCCTGTACTGACCGGGCCTCTAAAACAACAAAAGGTAAACTCTGTGCTAACAGAAAGGGACTGCCTCCTGAGCTCACTGTGGAGAGCCCCTAAAGAGACTTCCAGGGGGACGGCCATTCCAGACTCCACAGAAGGAGGCACTATATTTTTATGGTGCCTCCCTCTGCTCTAACCTTCTCTCTCTAGCTGCAGCAGGGACTCAGCCAGGTCTTAATGGTGACGAAACCGTAGGGTCCGTCATATATTTTTACAAAAAAGAAAACGGGGGGGAGGGGGCGGGGTACACCGCTGTTTATTATGGGTAAGCCTCGGACTGCTACATCTTTCTGATTTGTGATCCAGTGTAATAGCACTACGTGATATTCCAGATAGACACATTATGCCACAATGTTTAACAAAGCTCTAACACACACACACAAAAAAACCAAGTGACTGAAAAAAAAAAATACCATAAGCTGGCTAATTATAAAAATGACCTGCCTGACTCAGTTTTATGAAAAATTTGAAGGCGTAACACATAGAACAGAGAAATAATGGAGTAAATTTTCAGTAAACAGCACAGCGACAACAGAGAGATAAAAAAAAAAAAACTTGGTGTGATGGCTCAGCTGTTGACATAAAAAGAAAACCTGTAAAGTGTCAAACATCCTAACCAGGAAAAGCTAAGGGGGGTGGGGAGGTTAGAAAAGGAGCCTGAAAATGGAAAAATCACCAAGCAAGCAGCAGGAAAAACACAAAGAAATGTGCCTTAGCGTCAGACAGCTCCAGCGGGCGCAGGAACTCCCGAACGTGCGCAGTGATGGGCCTTTAGGATTTTCCAGAAAGCCGTGGAATGATTGCCCATTCGGCATCAAGCGTAGTCACATGACTATGCAACTTGGTGAACCTGCTTGTCTTCACAGAAAGAAGACTGAAAGAGGGAAAGAAAAAAAATGCTGCAAAATACAACAGAAAGGGAAGCAACTTTCCCAACAGCTTGCCCAGATGCAAAGTCTGCACATACTTTCCCTTTCAAAGTTGCCCATGAGCACAACTGGTCCATGGACTTTGCACCTGCTAGTTCCTGCAGGCTATGTTTGGTTGAAAAGAGCCCGCACACATTTGAAAATGAAGCATATGCGCATAATTTGCCAATCATACCAATAATCCAGAAAAACTATGCGTGCACGCTTTGACAGTCCACATATACCTTTAGCTATTGCTGTTGCTGCTGTGGGCCAGATGAAATTCAGCCAAGGGCCACATCCAGCCCCTGGGCCATAATTTGTTGGACTCCTGCCCTATAGGGTGCTTCAAAGGCAAACATCTCTAGATGACTCCATGAGTCACAGGGAGGAGTAAGAAGAAGGATACTGTGTCTTTCTTTTCCAATGAGCGTCGGTGTGCTGCTCTCTCAGTTGGTGGGCACGAAAGGACCCACCCAGCTCTCAGCAGTTCTCTGGAAGACAATTGTTCCTAATCCATGGGAAGGGATTGGGGCAGCAATCAGGGATTTTCATTGTCTACATGAGGAAAAGAGGACTTTTCCCTAAGTCTCAGATAGGTGTCTATTGGGAAAAAAAAAAGGTCCTACTTTCATTTTGTCTTACTTAAGTGGCATGACGAACTGTACTGTCTGGCGGTTTTACTGCCTACTCAATTATTTGAGAACTGTTTTCTGATTTGTGTAATTCTTTATCGTATATCTTTTGGATCATTAAAAAATATTTTTGATTTGGAAGATCACTATTTATTTATTTATTAATACTCATATCCTGCCCATAGCCAAGCAATCGTGAAGACCTTTATTGCAAAGACTGTGTGAGTGATCTCCTTGGGTCCTGCAGTTAAGCTGCTCCCTTCCACTGAAGAAATCTGAATCTGGGTTTGCAGCAAGTTGGTTACTGCTTTGCAATACTCAAAGCTGGCTCCTTGCCTTTTTAGGGAGCACCCTGAATAAGGTGGATTACATAAAACATTTCCCTTATGCTCATTAGACCAAGGGAAGAATGGTATCAGGACAACTGATTAAGGTGGAAGTGTGATAATCTTAAGCAAGAACTTGAGGTGGGTGCAGAGTATCAATGATTTAATGGAACAGAGTAAAAGGTGGACATGTCACTAAGTCTTGGAGCTCACTGACTCTGTGGGATGAAACCGGCAACAAAAATGAAACATTTCAGGTTAGAGTCTTGAATTTGCTGGGCACTGATATCTCATGTCACTGTGGTAGGCTTTAATTAAGGCTTCAATTGATAAAAGCCTCACATAAACCTGAGAACTAAAGCCTGTCCAGAAATCAGTCTCCCTTCTACAAGGTGATGATAGTTATTCAAAGTTGTTAACTCACAAAGAGGATTGTGACAGACTGCAAGAGGATCTTGCAAGACTGGGAGACTGGGCATGCAGGTGGCAGATGGCATTTAATGTGGACAAGAGCAAAGTGATGCACTTAAGGAAGAGCAGTCTAAATTATAGCTACACACTGCAAGGTTTCACATTAGGAGTCACCGCTCAGGAAAAGGACAATGTGTCATCATGGATAATATGTTGAAATCCTCTGCTCAATGTGTGGCAGTGGCTCAGAAAACAAACAGAATGCTAGGAATGATTAGGAAAGGAATGGAGAATAAAACAGAGAATATCATAATGCCTCTGTATCACTCCATGGTTCGACCACATCTTGAGTATTGTGTGCAATTCTGGCCATCGTATCTCAAAAAAGATATAGCAGAATTAGAAAGGAGACAGAGAAGGGCAACCAAAATAATAAAAGGGATAGAACAATTCCCCTATGAGGAAAGACTAAAGAAGTTAGGGCTTTTTAGCTTGGAGAAGAGACAACTGAGGGAAGGTCTATATAACAATGTGCGGAATGGAAAGATTAAATGCAAATTGGTTTATTCTTTCAAAATGTTCAAAGACTAGGGGACATACAATTAAGTTATTAGGTAATACATTTAAAATAAATAGGAGAAAATATTTTCTTGCTCAATGCATAATTAAGCTCTGCAATTCATTGTCAGAGGACATGGTGAAAGATGTTAGTGTAGCTGAGTTTAAAAAAGGTTTGAACAAGTTCCTGGAGGAAAAGTCCATAATCCATTATTAAGATGGACTTGGGGAAATCCACTATTTATCCCTGGGATAAGCAGCATGGAATCTATTGACCTTTTTGGATCCTGCCAGGTTCTTGTGACCTGGATTTGTCACTACGTGGATCAGGATACTGGGATTGATGGACTTTCAGTCTGACACAGTATGGAAAATCTTTTGTTTTTATAAGTACCAATTGGACTGAAGTGAACTCTAACTGAATTGTTTTTGAGACCAGACTTTCAGAGGTTAAAAGATATTCAAGCAGTTTTTGAGTGGAGCAAGAGAAAAGATCTATGGATTTGCACTCACATCAGATGGCAAATCTCCTCCAATTAAAATCATATGACAACTTGGTAAATTCCTTCCTAGAAACCAGAAGGTCTCAACAAAATATTTCAGCATTCAAAAATCCATATTATATCCCTTTCAAAACTCTGAGGGCCAGAGACTGAATGTCAGGATGCACCAATAACCCAGAGCTCTGAATGATCGGGCTTTGAGATCTGGCTATCAGGGCATCACTGGTCAACTCTCTGAGCCTTCTCCTTAGGTTTCAAGCTCAGCTGGATTGGTAAACTCAGAGTTTTCCCTTCCAGGCTGAAGCTGTCCTGGTCAATACCTTGGCCCTGAAGCCAAAAGGAGACATCCCGATCAGCACCAGGAAAACTTGGGGAAGCCAACACTTCTCTTTAGGAGTGAGATACAAGAAATAGATCAGCTATTTGGGATCTGATGGGTACTTGTGACCTCGTATAGCCACTGTTGGGGGTTAGAATGCCAGGCTTGATGGACCATGGCATCTTCTTATGTACCCACATTTGTAACAACTGGCGTAAAGAACCCACACCTACTCTACTTGCACGTTACAAATCTTCTCTGCAAAGCTATAGTGAGATGATAAACAATGCTAAAAAGAATTACTATGCTGGCAAAATCCACCAATTTCAATTCAATCCAAAAATTCTATTCGAATATGTCACTTCACTTACTAACCTCACTCCAAATATCATCCCAGAAGAAGAAGCCAAAATCAAATGCGAACAACTGGCCTCTTTCTTTCAAGACAAAATCAACAAAATTATGACACGCTTTCCCCACAATTCTCACATGCCCCAATTCAATCTCCACTGTCACATAAAAGACTCTGCCCCAAAGCTAGCAATCTTTGAACGCACTGCAACAACTGAAATTGAATCCCTACTCAAAAAAGCTAGACCTTCCTCTCACCCTTCTGATACCATCCCCACAAAACTCCTCCTCACTGTCCCTGATCTAATAGCCAGCCCTATCTCTAACATTATCAATGCATCCATCGATGCTGGGCAAGTGCCTAACTCTCTTAAATATGCTACACTTAAACCCACTCTAAAAAAACCCAAGCTCGACCCATTAGACCTTGTCAATTACCGCCCAATCTCTAATCTCCCATTTATTGCTAAAATCCTAGAAAAAACTATTAACCGTCAACTTAGTGACTATTTAGAAGAACACCAGATCCTCTCTCCTTCGCAATACGGATTTCGCAAATTACATAGTACTGAAACCCTTCTCTTATCGCTGTCTGATTACCTTCTCAAAAGCCTAGATAAAAATCAACCTCATCTTCTAGTGATCCTGGATATCTCAGCGGCTTTTGATACCGTTAGCCACCAAATACTCCTCCAACGACTACACGAGATCGGAATAACTGGTACTGCCCATAACTGGTTTATATCCTACCTGTCCAACCGAAACTATAAAGTCAAAATTGGCAACCACTTATCAAAGGAAATCCCCCTGATGCAAGGAGTCCCTCAAGGCTCCTCACTTTCATCTACCCTGTTTAACATTTATCTTCTACCGCTTTGCCATCTCCTCGCCAACCTTAAGCTTCCACACTTTTTGTACGCTGATGATGTACAAATCCTCATTCCAATAACGGAATCCATACCCAAAGCCCTTGAAATTTGGGACACCACCCTCGCTGCTATCAATAACCTCCTAACTTCCTTACAACTTGCCCTTAACTCCACAAAAACAGAACTCATGATCATCTCTTCTCCTACCCCCCTACATTCCTCTCCTACATCACCTATAACATCTACTCACATACAATTCTCCCATCAAGTCCGAGACCTAGGAGTCATTCTTGATGACCAAATGACCCTTAAAAAATGTATTAATGCGATTCTTAAAGAATGTTTTTTCAAAATACATACACTCAACCTTTGCTTCACGCATCTGATTTCCGGACAGTTCTACAAGCCATGTTATTTTCTAAAATGGACTATTGCAATTCTCTTCTCTTAGGCCTACCCAAAAATGCCATCCGCCCCTTACAAATTCTGCAAAATACCGCAGCCCGTATCCTTACTAACACAAACTCAAAGGAACACAATACGCCAGTTTTGAAAGAGTTACACTGGCTCCCCATTCAATCTCGCATACATTACAAGACACTAACACTTATCCATAAAGCCCTCCACAATCCTGAAATGAAATGGTTTAATAACTCACTACAATTTCAAGCATCTATTAAACCTACCAGAAATCCATACCTCGCCACCTTACAGACCCCCTCGCCCAAACTATATAAACATGCCTCCACCAAAGCACGAGCGTTTTCCTTTGCAGGCCCCTTGCTATGGAATACTATGCCCTCCGAACTACGCCTTGAACTGTCTCCCAAAACATTCAAGCAAAAACTCAAGACATGGCTATTCACGCATGCTTATACTTGATATATAGAACTTCTTTGAACTCCCCCCAAAGAATACCCAAAGAATTTTTCAAACCAACTTCAACCCCTTGGCAGTCCAAAATTTCAATACCCAGCCCTATGCCTATGATTTACTACCTCTGCCTACATTAGGCTCAGTATCATGTACTTTTATGTTATTATCCCCATATATTTATCTCCAAGTTATTTCTACCTGTTCTTTGTAAGACATTTACTTGTCACTGTTATTGTTCAGAATGTAAACCGAATTGATCAGTAATTCTGTTATTGGAAAGTCGGTATAGAAAAGTTCTAAATAAAAAATAAAAAAATAAATATACATATGTCTATCTACTCCTCTATGTGCCTTGCCTCTATCTACCCAATACTTCCTTTTATGCACCAATTCTGATTTCCCCTTATATCTGCTTACTACTTTCAATACCCTTCTTTACAACTGCTCCTAATTGCAATCTAAGTGCTTCTCTCCCCTCTGCTTCTCCCCCCTCCTACCACCTCTAATTTAGAATCCTATATCTTCTTTATCCTTCCCTAACCTCATACCTAAATTTCTTAGAATCCCTATATTCTCCAGCTTTGTTTAACTCAGTTCAGTTAAGTTGCACCTAAATGATTGTTTTGATTTAATTACTCCTACTTGTTTTATGTTCAATTACCTATTTTTTAACCATTGTTAAATGTATAACGCTTCTAAATGATTGTTTTGACTTAATTACTCCTACTTGTTTTATGTTCAATTACCTATATTTTAACCATTGTTAAATGTATAACGCTCCGGCGGAAGTTCCTGTTCTCTGTACACTGACGTGATATCTCTGATGAGCGGCGGTATATAAAAAACTATAAATAAATAAATAAATAAATAAATAAATAAATCTATAATGATCCATGAAGGACATCTTTGCAAGCACTGTGGGTAGTTCTTGAAACCACTGCCTTGCTTCTTAGGCACGGTAAGGGAAATCGATGCCATGAAGTAAAAAAAGAAGAGTTTCTTACAGGAAAAGATGCATTAAGTAGAAAACAATCTTCCTGATGGGTTCACTGACACCAAATTCAGGTTTATAGGGATGGACTGATACTTCTCAGCAACAGTAAACAGAAGTGTTGAAGAAAAAAGTTAACATGAAAAGTACCCAAAAACCTGACATGGGGGGGCCACCGGGAAAAAGGGTTACTCAGCTGAAAAATATACAAGAAGAAAGCACAAATGACCTGAAGTAAAAACCAGCCATGGAGTGGTCTGGGTATACCCTCCAACAATTAAAGAAAAACAAAAAGCTGAGCTGCTCTGGGTCCAGTGGAGCATGGGGCACAATGACACATGCCTATAAATCTTTCCTACAAGGCTGTGGAAAGATCCTTTGTGTAGATACCAAATGCATTCATTTGCAATTAAAGAGTAAATATATATTAGGGAGCTCTAAATATCATAATAGAGATACATTTGCAAAAAAAACTTACGTCACCAGAAATATCCGTTTGAGACCCTGCATCCAGGGTTTGTCTTGAGAGAGATAAATGTAAATTCATTGGGCTGGACCTTAAATCTGGTTCCGACCTCCCCATACTCTGGTCCAGGTGGAATCGTTCCTTCAGCTTAGCAAGACTCTAGACAGAGAGCACAAAATACTATACTGTTATATTTCTTCAACCCATACATTTTCCCTGTGTTCAAGCATAACTTAAACCCGATTCTTGGTTCAGCCTTCAGCCTCCATAGTTTTGCACCTTAAAAAATATTTTGTTTCTCATACAGGAAAGCAAGATTACAACTTTACTTACCAAGACATATTTGCCCATAGCAAAAAATCATTTGTAAGCAGGACATGCCAGTAAGAGAGGTTTATAGGTAAATATAGTATCAACAAAAAAGTCCATTTCAAATCTTCATACGCTGAAGTTCCAGGGTCAGTATTCTTTCCCGGTTCACGGATGACAAAAAATAAACCAAGTACTGAATATATATTTCTCCATAATACCTGCATGAGATCTTGCTTCTCTTTTTCTCCAGAGCTGATGGCCTTCCTGATAGATTTCAGCTCGCTGAGAATGGCTTTGGCCTCATTAAGCTCATACCCACTCTGGCCTCCAGACATTTTTTGGTCAATTCTATTAAAATAAAGCAAAAGAAATAAGACATACGTTTTGATGGTCAGGGTTCAGAAAGGAATTTCAGGTCATGGCAGAAAACAAATTTATGTGATCACCCTTCAAGGCAATTCATGCCAGAAAAATAGGAGTAATATGAAGTACTCCATCCTACCTGTTATTCCCTTTTTCACCAGTACTTTAGGAAATACGCATAGACGAGGACATTTAACCTATTATTTAAAGGACTAGATAGTTTCACAAAACCTTAAAGTTAACTATCTGTATTCAGCATGGATGCAATTTCATTTTTTTCCTATTCTTTCTAAAGCATCCAGTATATCATTTTCAGTTACTACTAAATGAGTTGATCTAAATTTTGGGAGTCAAACTGCAGGTGCCTAATGATTAAGATTTGTTTTTTTTGATCTGGCACCCTGACCTGGAATTAGGATCAAAATCATGAATCCCAATTTACATTGGGGGAAACTATTTATGGCTATATTTATATATAACATTATTATTATTATTATTATTATGGTATAGTGTTACCAGATGTATGCAGCACTGTGCAGACACACATAAGAAGCAGACCCTTGAGCTTAGAATCTAGTCAAGGTAGACAGACAAGACACACAATGGCAGAAACACTGATAAGTCCCTCACCACTGATCCAAAGGGACTCCAGCATAGCCTCCAGAAGCATACTGTTCCTAGGACTCGGGAGAGAACTTCCTCTAACTCTGGACTACCTTTATAGGTCTCCTAGCCAGGACTTCCTGTGGCGCTAGTTGATGATGTCATATCCTCCAAGCAGGGGCAGCTCAAGGCAGTCTGCTGCCTGAGGCAAGGGATGAGATGGTGCTCCCCCCCACCCGAGGCATGACGCAGGTCAAATCACCTCTTGGGAGTCTTGCCCTGTCAATTATTTGAAATGCTGTAGATGTGGATAGGCAGAGGGTCAGAGTTCCCAGAAGTATGGCAGAAAAGACTGGTGGTGATAATATTTTTAGGAAACTGGCAATCCTGCCACACTCCTGGGAACCCTACTATTTGCATCCCAACCTTCTCCAGCATTTGCACCCTGGGAAAGTGGGAGATGGTTGAATGGTGAGGGTCTGTGCATGACACTCTCTCTTAGGGCCGGTGCAAGGGTATTAGGTGCTCGACAAAATCTACAGCCTTGTGCCTGTCCCCACTCTCAACAAACACAATTAAAAATTATGCATTAATAACAGATTTTACATGAAAAGGGGCATTCAAAGTACAATCTTCTGATATAAAAATATCACTTAAAAGAACATAGATATTATATTTATATGCACTGCAGTAAAAACCCTACCCATGAACATGCAACATCGCAAACATTATACTAGGCCCTAAAACACTAATTAAGAAAACAGAACAAGACAAATTGCTATAGATCCCTACACAGAAACTACACAGTAGCAGAATACCTCATTTTGTCACACACCAGAGCACAGACAGACCATAACCAAATATAGAATAAAATGACCAGAAGCGTGCAGACAAAAACTGAACTGGAAATCACAAAAAGCCAGACTCTGCATGCTATGAAACAATGGAAAAACTGAAACCACTATTCCTCATAAAACAATAAAATCAAGAAATATAAAATATCAATCATAATAGTAAAACAATACTAATAAAAATAAAGAAATATTTCAATATTCCCAACAAATAGAATAGCATTCTATAATTAAATTGGCATTCTATAATTAAATTCATATAAACATTTTTAAAACATTCCCAAAAACAAAATATTTCAAACAGCAGCAGACACATCAAATAACATCCAATAATTATAACTAATAAGAATAAAAAAATTCCCAGCTTTCCATGCTTGGGAACTTCTGACTTCCCGTCACCGTGACATTTTCCTGAATAAGTGGGGAAAAGGGGCTACACACAGACCTTGTCCACTCTGTCTCATATACACACGCTTTCTAATACACATTTTTTCTTTCACACACATGATTTCTCATACAAGTGCACGCATTCATTTGCAGGTTCTCCCGCTCCCCTGCTTTCCGTCCCCTTACTCCTCCCCTTTCTTTTTCAATCACTCCACTTTCTTTTCCATCCTCCTCACACACTCAGTCCCCTTTGCTCCCCCTCCCACCTCCTCTCACTCCCTCACTTACTTATCCCCTCCCCTGTTATACCATTCCATTCCTTCTCACTCACCCCCTTCTCTTCTCATCTCTCATAGCCCACCGACCGGGTCTCTTCTTCTTCATGCCTGCGGTGTTCCCATCATAATTCCGCAATGGCCTGCGGTTTCTTTTTCTGCTCGCAGGGCCTGGGATCCCTGTAGCCATGGGACACTTAGTAATTTTGTGATGCTGCCTTCTTCCTGCCTGTAGGGCATCACAATTTCACGCCACTGTTGCTGACTTCTTTTTGCCTGTGGGGCTTGGGATCCCCTCAGGCAGATTACAATTTCAGGCTGCTGCTGCCATCGTCTTCTTGCCCGAGAGGCCTGTGATCCCCGTGAGCAGGTCACAATTTTAGGCTGCTGCTGGTGTCTTCTTTCTGCTCGAGGGGTCTGGAATCCCTATGGGTAGGTCACAATTTTGTATCGCTGCTGTTATCTTCTTCCTGACTGCGGGCACTCATCATTTAGAACCGTGGACATTTGTATCTGCATGCAGGGTGAGGCGGCCACCAGAGTTGTTTTTTTGTGGATGGGGGTGAGCACTTTTTGCCGCCTCCGAATTTTGCCTCCTGAAGCAGCCACCTCACTCTGCCTAATGATAGAACTGCCCCTGCCTCCAGGAATATATAAGGAAGTCTCTTGCAACCAGTCAGTGCCTTGGCAACAGGTCTCCTGAGTAGCCTGCTGATCAGTGTGTGGTGCTAGTTTGTGGTCCTGCCTTGAGCTCTTGGCTTGTCTGCTATCTGCTTCTTTCCTCATTTCATCTTGTGTGTCCTCCTGCCTGCCCTGCTTCTTTGGATTTGACTGATTGGACCTGTCCTTGACTATGGATCTGAATACTGCTTGCCTGCTGCCTGCCCTGACCTTGGTTCATCTCTTGGATTCTGCTTTCTGCTGCCAACCCTGACCTTGCTTTGTTCTCTTAATTTCCTTGTTTGCTGCCTGCCTCAGCCTCTGCTTGGACCTGGATATTCTTCCCTTGCCTTGCCCCTGGGACCTGCTTAAGTCCTGCCAGCTCAACCTGTGGGAATAACGGTTGTCCTCTTCTGGCACTTCCCCGCTGTGGCAATAAGAAGACCCGATTCTGGAAAACCTAGAGTGATTTCTTTGAGACTTCTGCCTCATCTTTGACAAACCAGGTCGAGCATCTTAAGCCATATCTGACCTCTTACAATTCGCCAGGGCCCCTGAACTGTGGGGGGAATATGCATTCTAGTTTTGGTTGCCAGCCTCAGAGCTTCAGTGGCGTGATGACAACCTGGTAGCTACTTTTCAACAGGGTCTCTTGGAGACCATCAAGAATGACCTCTCATGGTGAGAAATACCTGAGTCACTGGAGAAGCTCATTTGTTTAGCCATTCGGCTGGATCTCAGCTTCCATGAACATGCCTGAGAGCGAGGGCAGGCCTGTCACCTGATCTGTCTCTCACCACATTTTCAACAACCCGTGGTTCCTCTTAGAACACAGTCCCTGCCTGACCACACCGAGGAGCCGAAGCAGGTGGACCATCCCAGAGGAACACCAGCAAAGGAGAAGCCTGAACCTTTGTATTGCGCTGGCACCAGTCACTATATAGCTTGGTGCTCTATCAAGCCAGGAAACTCCTGGGCCTAGGGATGGTAGGGGTGGCCACCCTAGGTTGACAAGCCACTTCTTCACAAGTCCTGTTGCTGGTAAGTCTGGCCGTGAACAACACTATGATACATTTCCTCCTGGACTCGGGTGTGGCAGGAAGTTTCATACAAAAATCAGCAGTTCACCAATACAGCATCTCCGTGGAACCACTGAAGATACCATTCATGGTGTCCTTTAGTTTCTGGTGAACCCCTGCCAGGGAGTATTACCAAGACCACAACTCCACTTCTAATGTGCATAGGCATTCTTTCTGTGTCGCTGGCTGATGATGTCATATCCTTTATGAGTATATAAGGAAGTATCTTCAAACCAGCCAGTGCCTTGGCAACAGGTCTCCTGAACAGCCTAACTCCAGTGTGTGTTGCTAGTTCGTGTCCCTGCCTTGTGTTCTTGTCCCTGCTCCTGCTCCTGGCTTGTCTGGTGTCCGCTCCTTCCCCCATCTCTTGCATTGTGTGTCCTGCATCTGGTTTTTCTCCTGCCTGCCCTGTTTCTTCAGATTGACTGCTTGAACCTGACTTCAGCTTTGGATCTGATTACTGCTTGCCTGCCCTGACCCTGGTTCGTCTCTTGGAATCTGCCTTCTGCTGCCAGCCCCAACCTTGCTTTTTTCTCTGGATTTTCATGTTTGCAATCTGCCTTGATCTCTGCATGGACCTGGACATTCCCCCTTACTTTGCCCCGGGACCCACACCAGGGGCTCAACCTTGTTTGCAATCTGCCTTGACCTCTGCTTGGACCTGGACATTCTCCCTTGCTTTGCCCTTGGCCGTCTGATCCAAGGGCTCAACCTGGGGGAACGATGGCTGAAATAGGTGAAGCTCCCGTTGCTCTGTTTCTGGCACTTCTGCCTGTGGTGAGAGAAACCACATGGGTTCATCCGTGCAACACATTCCATTATCTCACCACTCAGGAGTCCACATCGCTACCAGTCAGTCCAAAAGAGCTCATGGAGTGGCTGGCACGTACCTTTCTTAAAAACAAAAAAAGCATGAAAAACAGCAAGACCATGACTGGGAATAACTAAACCAGGTGGGTTTAACTGAGCAGGGGACAACTTTTAATAAGTAAAGCCGAAAGCAATGAGGACTTTGGAAAGTTTATAGAAGAGAAATAGCCAGTGGGGTGGGTGAGTTTCTAAGTGAGGCAGACCTGCACCTGAAAAATCAGCTCCCAGTCTCCACCCAGTTCCTCTTTCATAGTATGGTAGGCATTTTTTTGACGAAATGGTAAAAACCACAAAAATAACCGTTCTGTATCCGCTATGCGTTTCTTATGCACAGCTTTAACAGATTACTTAACTTGGTCCTTACTTGCAGACAGTGGAAGCTGCTTCTTCAACACTAAAAGCTTTATTAACAGGTAAAATAAAGAGCAGTCTTACTATGCATAAATGGAAAATTACAGCAACTAGCATAGTCCGGGTCACAGAAATAAAGTCAGGGATAGCCAGGTTGGTTGCTGATTCATAGTTCTAACCAGTTCTGACTACAGATGGCTGAGAAAACCCAGGAGGCAAGAAATTCCCAGGCACCTCTGCTTCAGTCAGAAGTTTATTTAAAACAATTTATTGATCACTTTACTGATAAATCTCTCTAAGCGATGCACAACATTAAAACAAGATAAACAATTGCACTTCAGGGCCTCAAGCACAGCAATATACAACACAACACCACTGCTCTTCTCGAGATTCCAACCTGTCTCTTCTATATTTACAGAATTAGATGTCAAAAGCTGATGACATTAACCACGAGTTTAGTTGTTTCCAGTACCTCAAAAGATCCTTTTCTTCCAATTCCAGCAGGAGGCTATTCCACAAACTAGCAATTGTTGCTGAGAAAGACCTATTTTGCAGCCACAAATGACAAAAAGATTTGGCCTTTGGAAGCTCTTAGCTGAGTGCAAACTCCTACCTGCCTCATACAACTTCAAGCTCCCTTTTAAATGAGGGGGACATATCCCTTGCAGCATGTCAGCAAAGGATTCTTAAATATTACTCCTGGTGGAATTCTGAGCTGCTGCGGAGAGCAGAATTTGCGCAGAATTCCCCTCCTGCACAGAATTTGGAGCAGGCTCCGACATGCCACGAGCAGAGCCCATCCCGCTTGTGGCAAAGATCGGCAGCCACAAGTGGAGTCGATCCCACTTACAATGTGGAGGATGGGATCATTTAATTGAGCAAAGGTCCCTGCCCACTTGAGGTATATATATGAAAAGCAGGCACTGGGGTGGGTAGGGAAGGAGGTACGGAGGTAAGGAGTTGCAGGCTGATGCAATACAGTGTGCTCAACCGAGTGCACTGGTTTACCTGCAGTTGGACGCGCGTCCACAGCCCCTTTATGCTATAAGGGGATTAGCACGCCGACAACACGCATCCAATGCATAGCGAAACAAATAGTGCTCATCACATACAAATGCATGTTGATAAGGCTATTAGCTATGATCCCCATATGCAAAAAAAAAAAAAAGTGCACCAGACTTGCACATTTTTACGCTCAGAAATTAACGCCTGTCCAGAACAGGCGTTAATTTCTGAGCAGCCCAAAAAGTTG
The DNA here is from genome assembly GCF_901001135.1 of Rhinatrema bivittatum. NCBI lineage: Eukaryota > Metazoa > Chordata > Amphibia > Gymnophiona > Rhinatrematidae > Rhinatrema > Rhinatrema bivittatum. The sequence continues at coordinate 111,996,897 of NC_042615.1, read as the reverse complement.
TACGTAAAAACAGAAAATACTGCTTTTCTGTATATCCTCTGACTTAATATCGTGGCGATATTAAGTTGGAGGAAAGAAAAGTTTAAAATTTAAAAAAAAAATATATATATATTTTTTTTTTAAAAAGAGTGCCGGCGGTCAGTTTATGAAAACAGACGCTCAGTTAACAAGCGTCCATTTTCCGAACCTGTGGCTCTGCGCCACTTACGAAAACAGATGCTGATAAATTCAGCGTCCGTTTTCTCAACCCATGGACAGCCACCTCTCCTGGGCACTCGCTGCCAAAGGAAGCGCTAAGGGCACTCAGCGCCCGAACACTCAGCGCCCGCTTTCGAAATGGTTTTATTGCATCGGCATCCTTGGTTTTCAAAATGAGGCCTTTAACTTCACCTGCATTTGAGGAAAGGCCACCTGTGAAACAGAGTTTGAGACAGCTAATAGACAGCATGATTAAAATAGAATTCAAAATAACAGTCTAACACAAATAACTAAGAATCTTTTTCATCTTAACTGAAAAACAGTTTTCTAGGTCAAGCTGAAAAGAAATGTGTGAATATGATATAAAGTCTGATGTTATATATATATATACACCAGGTAATTATGCAATTATCGCGAACACTAATGAAATGTATCTCTCTTTATACAATTACACTTCTTTATTAAACATTTTTTGTTTTACACTTTTTTTTTAAACATTGTTTGTTCATATCACATATTAAGCGCGCAAATGTCCTATCACAAGCCACTTATTAAATCTGAAAATGTCCAAATATCAATTGCAATTCTGCACTGCAAATGTGCTGTGTTAGGCTTCCAACCATTCTATCTGCCACATCTAGTATCCTTTTGTCAACATAAACTCTCCTCAACAAAGGACCTCTGTTTCACCAAAGCTTGGCTTCATTAGGAGGAAGAGATGCAAAAAAAGTTTCCCATACTTCCAACTGTGAAGACAAAAATAGGTCTATACCAGTTTCTGCATTTATAAAGCACTACAGCTTAGCATACTTGCTCTGGTGATCTTGCACCTACCACACCTCCAATATTCAAACTTTTATGGACTTCCTCATACCACAACTAGGAGATCACAGATATCAAAAATATTTATCTTGTTATATTAACCAAATAACCCACAATAAAAATGCAACATGTATGCTTTCTAAAACATTTCTAAAAATGTTTGCAACATACTTCTATATCAAAGATATGAAACTGAGGCTTACAGTCATGGGACCTGTAAGGCTCTTAAATACAGGTGAGACTGCAGCTGTTGCTTGCTGAATCAAAATGACATCAAATGTTGTTCTCATTCAAAAAAAAAAAAAAAAACCCCCTCCAAAAATTACTATGATTATCTTTCAAGAAAACTCTACATGTTGTGTGTTCTGTATTATGTGAAAAAATAGTATACAAAATAGGACCACAAAAATACCTCCCATTCAATAACGAAGTTAAGACTGACTGGAGCTATAGTGTAGACCAACAAAACAAGAAGGGAGGCGATCTATGAAAGCCGTAATGGTATCAACAAACAAGATAGATGCCAGATGTCCTTTATAAGCATTTATTGTAGTGGAGACGTAAAATGCCCGACTCAGGCCGAGTTTCGCCACTACCCAAGTAGCTGCCTCAGGGGCTGACATGTTCAAGAATATGAACATATATATATCGTTTGTTTTGAAGGTTTGAACAGCACCAGTCAATACCTGTCAGTTTGATAATATTCAGAATATAGTCTCCACTCTTGTCTTTGTGACAAAGAACTGAATATCATTTTTCTGTACAATTCATTTCTTGCCAATGTTTCACCAATGGTGATTCTGCGTTCAAATGCAGCTGTTGTGTTGAATGATTTGTGTCTTAACCACCAGCTTGGTCTATCCTATATACAACCTAAGACACAGACATTGGATGGCATATATAACTTGAGCCATATTGCAGTCATAGTGGTCCTTCAAAGAAAAACTAATTAGTAAAAAAGAATATGTAAAATTGCCGATCTTCATCACATTACCACATACCAACAACGGGTACACACAAACTGACCATGATCACCCAGACCTTCAATAGGATCAAATGCAGGTCCTGCATGTACTAGTTTATCCCGCAGATTGTGGTCCCGAGTGTGTGGAAACAAAGATTTGATATCAAAATCCTTGTGCAACTTAACCCAATGCTTAAGAACAATACTCTGTATCACATCAGATTTGTGTGAATAAGGCATTATACATACTGGTCTATTAGTGGATGATCATACTGTTTGCAACAATAGTTCTCTATTCATATGAAGACCTCTTTTGTAAGCCCATTTTATGACTCTGCTAGGATAACTTTGAGACAAGAAACAAGAATCCATTAATTGCGCTTATCTTTTGTAATCTTCTGATGAAGTGCATAAGCATTTTAATCTTAAAAATTGTCCCATACATACATTAATTCACAGATTACTAGGATAGTAGCTGTTAAAATGCAACAAGATGTTCCTATCAGTTGATTTTGTAAATATGGTGGTAACCAACCTACCCTCATAATTGTACATAAGGACATTAAAAAATGCTGAATGGTATTGTATTGTAAACTGCAAATTACTGTTTCTTGTATTAATCTAAGTACTGAAAAGATTCAGGTCTGCTTCTGTGCCAGACCAGATAAAAAAATATATCAATAAATCTCACCTACATATGTAAAGATGATCAATATTGAGAGGGATAGATGTGCATCTATCTCCTCAAATTGTGTAACATATAGACTGGCCACAGAAGGAGCCATAGTGATTCCCATTGCTGTTCCTTTAATTTGTTTAACAGCTGGTCCTTGAAAGCAAACAAATTTTCTCTGAATGTTACTGTCACTAATTGCATCACAAAATCACTAATTGGCTCACTATGATCATTTAATAGCAAAGACTCTTTAATGACTTGAAGGGCCTCATATTGAGAAATACCGGGGTAAAGAAAAAATATATATCAGCAGTTGCTACAAAGCAGGAGCCCTCCCATAGAAGCTTAGACTCTAAAATTTGGATAGAATGTGATATTTCTTATATACGATCTGCTTGTAGGGACAACAGATCGCAAAAACTAATCAGCACACGGACATGGGCTCCAAAATAGACCCAATTTCAGATATGATTAGGTGCCCTGGAGGCACTGTCAAGGATTTATGTATTTTAGGCACTAAATAAAAAGTTGGCATTCTGAATACAGTTCAAATAAAAAACAATATTGTTTAGACGTGATTCATTTCTTTTTTAACCCCTCTTCTGATATTAAGTTTATGTGTATCTGTAGCACCCAAGTAGGATCTTATTTAAGAGGACAATAAAAATTCATATCTGTCAGCTAACACTTCGCTTCAACATCATATGCCATCATATCCATTATAATGATTCTACTGCCCTTATCTGCTGGCCTAACAGCAGCTGAATTAGAACTCAGAGAATGACAAATGGGATCCTAACTGAACGAGGAAGCATTCCCCGATCTTCACACCAAAACACTCGCCAAACCTGCACATAAGCTAACAAAGTGGAGAACTTTCATTCTCGAAGCAAGGTGGCAATCACCACAGTAGAATATCCATGCTTCAACAAGCAGGCCTCTCATGGGCCATACCATAAGACAAAACTGAGTCAGATCTTCATGAAGGATAGGTCCATGCTGCAACAGATTCCTATGTGCTGGAAAACGGAGGGGGAGTCTACCAGGAATCTTCGCAGATTTGCATACCATGGTAAAATGGCCAATCCGGTGCCACCAAAAGCACCACACCCCTGTGAACTTCGATCCTCTGAACTATTCTGTACTACATGGGCCATGGGGGAAATGTATACAGCAGCTTGTCCTCCAGCCATACCTGCATGAGAGCATCAATACCCAAGGATTTTGGATCTCTCCTGTGACTGAAGAATCAAGGAACCTTCGCAATGTGAGATGTTGCCAGCAGGTCTAGAAACGGAAGGCCCCAGCGTTCCACTATCAGCTGAAACATCTCAACCAAGAATACCCATTCTCCTGGGTCCAAACTCTCCTTGCTCAGAAAGTCTGCTCTTATATTGTCTTTTCCTGCAAGATGCACTTCCGCCCATTCCATAAGTTGGTCTATCTCCTGCGACATTTTCTGGCTTTTGATTCCCCCATACTGATTACTGTAAACCAACATCGTTGCGTTGTCCAACATTACTCGGACTGTTCAACCTGGCAGCCTGCTGCTGAACTGCAAGCATGCCAACCGGACCACTTGGGCTTCCAGTCGATTGATACTCCAGAGAGACTCTTCTGTATTCCAGTGCCCTTGCGCCCTTAGTTACTGACAGTGAGCTCCCCAACCCTGAAGGCTCGCGTCTGTCGTGAGTACCAACCAATTCAGCGATGTCAGGGAAACTCCCTCTCTCAGATGATCTGCTTGCAACTATCACAGGAGGTGAGAACAGACTTCCATCGGCAGGTGGAGCCAAATCAAATATTTATTTATTTATTTAAGGATTTTTATATACCGCGGCTCGTTAGCAAACATCACCTCGGTTTACAATGAACATTAAATTAGCAACACGCTTTACAATCCAACAGATATAAATAATGATATATAGCTGATAACACAGAACTTACAAAAATTGAAATTAAATCAAACTAGAAATTAGCTAGGGGTATAAGACTGGCGGATCAACTTAATAGTACATTATTAACAATAATATTAACTATTAAAAATAGTCCTGAGACTGCAATTTCCAACGATACAACAGGAAGTGCTGAAGAGATTCATATGCACCCTCGCCCATGGCACCACTTCCAGCGTTGCTGCCATCAAACTGAGTATCTGTAGCTAGGACCACACTGTCGGGTGTATAGTGTTCACCAAAAGACGCACCTGTGTTATCAACTTCTGAATACAAGCTTCTGGCAGGAAAGCTTTCCCCTACCTCAGGTCAAACCAAACACACAGGTACTCCAAAGACTGAGAAGGTTGAAGACTGTTCTAGAACATAAGACGTTGCCAAACTGGGTCAGACCAAATGTCCATCAAGCCCAGCATCCTGTTTCCAATAGTGGCCAATCCAGGTTACAAGTACCTGGCAAGTAACCAAACACTAAGTAGATCCCATGCTACTAATAGCAGTGGCTATTCCCTTAATCAACTTGATTAATAACAGTTAATGGACTTCTCTTCCAAAAACGTATCCAAACCTTTTTTAAACCTAGCTACACTAACTGCACTAACCAGATCCTCTGGCAATAAATTCCAGAGTTTAATTGTGTGTTTAGTAAAAAATAATTTTCTCCAATAAGTTTTAAATGTGCTACTTGCTAACTTCATGGAGTGCCCCCTAGAACTTCTGTTATCCGAGAGAGTAAATAACCGATTCACATTTACCCATTCTAGCCCTCTCATGATTTTATAGACATCTATCATAATCTCCCTCAGCCGTCTCTTCTCCAAGCTGAACAACCCTAAACTCTTCAACCTTTCCTCATAGGAGAGCGATTCCATCCCCTTTATCATTTTGGTTGCCCTTCTCTGTACCTTCTCCAGTGCAACTATATCTTTTATAAGATGCGGCAACCAGAATTGTGTACAGTACTCAAGGTGTGGTCTCACCATGGAGCTACAGAGAGGCATTATGACATTTTCTGTTTTATTCACCATTCCCTTCCTAATAATTCCTAACATTCTGTTTGCTTTTTTGACTGCTGCAGCACACTGAGCCGACAATTTCAATGCATTATCCACGATGATGCCTAGATCTTTTCTTTTGCATGGTAGGTTCCATATTAGGAGCTAACATCATGTAACTACAGCATAGGTTATTTTTCCCTATATGTATCACCTTACACTTCTCCATATTAAATTTAATCTGCCATTTGGATGGCAATTTTCCAGAATCGCAAGATCAATCTGCAATTTATCACAATCTGTTTGTGATTTAACTACTCTGAATAGCTTTGAATCATCTGCAAATTTGATTACCTCACTCACTGTATTCCTTTCCAAATCCTACTTTCTATTTCCTGACTTTTAACCAGTTTGTAATCCATGAAAGAACACCACCTCCAATCCCATGACTTTTTAGTTTTCTTAGAAGCCTCTCATGAAGAACTTTGTCAAATACCTTCTGAAAATCCAAATTCACTACATCTACTGATTCACCTTTATCCACATGTTTATTAACCCCTTCAAAAAAATGAAGCAGATTTCCCTTGCGTAATATTCCTTGCTGATTGTGTTCCATTAAACCATGTCTTTCTATATGCTCTGTGATTTTGATCTTTGGAATAGTTTCCTATGTTTTTCCCGGCACTGAAGTCAGGCTCACTGGTCTATAATTTCCTGGATCACCGCTGGAGCCCTTTTTAAATATTGGGGTTACATTGGCCACGCTGCAGTCTTCAGGTACAATGGATGATTTTAAAGATAGGTTACAAATTTTAACTAATAGATTTGAAATTTCATTTTTGAGTACCTTCAGAACCCTGGGATGCATACCATCTGGGCCAGGTGATTTACCACTCTTTAGTTGTCAATCTGACCTACTACATCTTCCAGGCTAGGCTCACTTATTTTGTTCAGTTCATCTGACTCATCACCCTTGACAACCATCTCCAGATCAAATATCTCCCCAACATCCTCATTAGTAAACACAGAAGCAAAGAATTCAGTTAGTCTTTCTGGAATGGCTTTATCATCCTTAAGAGCCCTTTTAACCCCTCAGTTATCTAACAGTCCAACCAAATCCCTCTCAGGTTTCCTGCTTCAGATAAATTTTAAAAAGTTTTATTATGAATTTTTGCCTCTACGACCAACTTCATTTCAAATTCTCTCTTACCCTGTATTATCAATAACAGTTTTATACTTAATTTGACAATGCTTATGCTTTTTCCTATTTTCTTCAGATGGATCCCTCTTCCAATTTTTGAATGAAGATCTTTTGGCTAAAATAGCATCTTTCATCTCACCTTTTAATAATTGTTTTGCCTTCCTTCTACTTTTCTTAATGCATGGACTATGCTACTAAGATTGTATTTTTAAACATTGTCCATGCCCATTGTACACTTTTAACCTTTGCAGCTGCACCTTTCAGTTTTTTTCTAACTATTCTCCTCATTTTATCAAAATTTCCCTTTTGAAAACTTAGTGTTAGAACTGTCCCCCTTCTAGTCATTAGTTCAAATTTGATCATGTTATAATCATTATTGCAAAGTAGCCCCACCTCTTATCTCTCTTACCAAATTCTGCATTCCACTAAGAATTAGATCTAATATAGCTTCCTCTCTCATCAATTCCTGAACCAATTGCTCCATGAAGTAGTTTAGTTCATCCAGGAACTTTACGCCTCTAGCATGTCCTGATGTTACCTTTACCCAGTCAATATTGGGGTAATTGAAATCTCCTATTATTACTGCACTGCCAAATAGTTTAGCTTCCCTGATTTCTCTTAGCATTTCATCATCCATCTAATCATTTTGACCAGACGAACGAAAGTATACTCCTATACACATGGGATTTCTACCCATATAGATTCTATTGTACATTTAGTCTCTTGAATGATCTTTATCTTGTTTGTCTCTGTGCCCACACAGATATAAAGCATCACACTCCCACCAAGTTGATCCTCCCTATCATCGAGATATAATTTGTACCCCGATATAGCACTGTCCCATTGATTATTCTCCTTCCACCAGGTCTCTGAGTTGAGAATTATGTCTGTCTCATAATTCACTGATATACACTCTAACGCTTCCATCTTACTTCTTAGACTTCTGGAATTGGCATACAGACATTTCAAAGTGTATTTTTTTTGTTTGTATTAACAACTTGCTTTTCAGTTAATAGGGATAATTTGGAATCTTTTAGCTCAGATGATACTTTATTTATAGGCACATGGACTACTTTTGCTTTTATTGAAATCTCTCTGTTGGGATGCCCTAACTCTCCTGTTTCATTAGTATCCTTTGAAGATACCTTCCTCTGAACCATGCGCTGCTGAGTGACTGTTGGCTTTCCCCTTTGATCTAGTTTAAAAGCTGCTCTGTCTCCTTTTTAAAGGTCAGAGCCAGCAATCTGGTCCCACTCTGGTTAAGGTGGAGTCCGTACTTTCAGAAAAGTCTCGCCCTTCCCCAAAAAGTTGTCCAGTTCCTTATAAAACTGAATCCCTCTTCTCTGCATCATCGTCTCAATCCATGCATTGAAACTCCAGAGCTCTTCCTGCCTCTGAAGATCTGCATGTGGAATAGGGAGCATGTCAGAGAATGCCACCCTGGAGTTTCTGGATTTCAGCTTTCTAGCTAAAATCCTAAATTTGGCTTCCAGAACCTCCCACCCACATTTTCCTATATCAGTGGTTCTCAACCTTTTTCCTATCGTGACACACCTGACAGACCACGCTCACAGGTGTGACACACTGCTCATTACAATTCGCGGCGGAACTAAAAAATAAAGGCCCGGTATTATTTTTATAGTTAAGAATGACACAAGGGAAAGATAAGTACTCTGGCTGAACAGAAATTGCATAAATAGTAAACAGCCCACACCAAAACAGCACCAATTTCCAGCACTTAAACAGTAACCACCTTACCTAAGAAAAGGCAACACTGAAAATATTACACCAGGCCTTAAAACACCAATACCTCTCCTATTAGGAAAATGGACCAAGTCAGGCTGTTAAAGAGCTCCTCACAGAAACTACATGCCAGAAGAAAACCTCACCTGAATCACATGTGCTGACGCTCATCTAACAAAGAATAAAGAAACCAAAATGCATAACTAGAAGCATGCAGACAAAAACTAAATTGGAAACCGCAACAAGCCAGAGTCTCTGTATGCAGTGTAATAAAGGAAAAAAATAAACGTCACCAGTCCTTATAAAACAAATCAATAAATATAAAATCAATAGCAGTAAAAACCATACTAACAAAAAGAACAGATTATTTCAAAACAGCTGATGACTGGAATATCCAATAATTAAAAGCTCATATCAAAAATTTCTAGATACCAATAAAACATTTCAAAATAGCAGACACAAAGACCCAGTAATGAAAAATAATAAGGATACAAAAATTTTTTGCTCTGCATACCTGGGAACGTTTGATATCCAGGTACCCTGAGATTGTTTTGAATTAGCAGGAGGAGGGATGGTTTGCTTGCAACTTTCTCCTCTCTCTCTCACTCTGGCTATCAATCGCTCACATATATACATGCCTTTTCTCTCTCTCTCTTATATAGGCTCTTAATTACACATTTACACACATGCTGTCTATCTTTTCACGCTTACACACACAGGCTTTCAATCACACACATACATGCTGTCTTTTTCTCTCACACACAGACTCTCATGCACATGCTTATAAACATGCTCTCTCTCTCTCTCTCTCATTTACAAACAGGCTCTTAATCACATACTCACATGTTCTTTCACCTAAACCAGCTCTCAATTACACACACACATGCTGTCTCTTTCTCTCACTTTCACACATGCTCTCAATCACATACTCACATGCTCCCTCACCTAAACCAGCTCTCAATCACACACAGACACACACGCTCTCTCTCTTTCTCTCATTTACACATAGGCTCTCAATCACACACAGACACACATGCTCTCTCTCTTTCTCTCATTTACACACAGGCTCTCAATCACATACTCACATGTTCTCTCACCTAAACCAGCTCTCAATCACACACAGACACATGCTCTCTTTCTCTCATTTACAAACAGGCTCTCAGTCACATTCTCACATGCTCCCTCACCTAAACCAGCTCTCAATCACACACAGACACACACGTTCTCTCTCATTTACACACAGGCTCTCAATCACATACTCACATGCTCTCTCACCTAAACCAGCTCTCAATCACACACAGACACACATGCTCTCTCTTACTTATACACACAGGCTCTCAATCACATACTCAAATGCTCCCTCATATAAACCAGTTCTCAATCACACACAGACATACATGCTCTCTCTCTCATTTACACGCAGGCTCTTAATCATACATATACATGATCGCTCTCACACACATATACTTTTTCACACACACAGGTTTTCAATCACAAACGTACATTCATGCTATCTCTCACAGACAGGCTGTCAATCACACACATAATCTCTTTCACATATACAGGCTCTCAATCATTCACATACATGCTATCTCACTCACACACAGGATCTCAAATACACATGCTTGCTCATTCACTCACTCTCCCCCCCCCTGAACAAGTGGCAGCAGCAGCCTCCTCCCAACCCTAAAGGCAGCAGCAACCTCCTTCATGTTCAGCCCTCGCGGAGAAAGGAGTCCCATCGGCCGCGGGGGTTGACGTTGTTCCTCGTTTTTCTCCGAGCCACGCTGCTTATCCTTCAAGGCCGTGCCTCTCTTCTTTTCTTCGGGCCGATGCTGCTCACCCTAGCAAGTTCTCTTCTTCCCGCGCACGCACCCGCTGCTCACCACGTCCTCTTCCGGGCCGCGGGGGGCGTGGGAAGAAGAGAGCATGCCGGTGCCGCTGACTCCAGCTCTCCTGCCACGTTCTGCGAGGACTTTCAGCATTTTAAGCCCGGGCGGAGGACCTATTTTGCTTGGGTAGTGGGAGCAGCTGGGTCAGCGGAGGACCGGGAAGTGTGGTGACACAACTGTGTGTTCTTCGTGATACACTGGTGTGACGCGACACACCAGTTGAGAACCGCTGTCCTAAATCATTGGTGCCCACATATATTATTGTCAGCTGGCTCCTCTCCAGCACTGGCTAAAATCCTATGTGGGTGATGCGTGAGATCCACCACCTTTTACACCAGGCAGGCAAGTTACCAGGCGGTTCTCACATCCACCAGCTACCCAGTTTCTTTTTTGGTGCGCTGCCTGTGCGCACATTCTGGCACATAATTGATTGTGTGCCCAGGTTTGGCATGGGAACAGTGTGCTTGGCTTTGCAGTGCATAGACTTGAGATGTCAAAATTTTGTGCGCATAAATATTTTAGTGTGAATTCGGCTGGACGCACATCTTCAGTCACTTGTTAAGCATACTGAGGACTAATGGCACCTGTGGCTAAGAAACCTAAGCACCATTCCCTCTGCTCTGCCTGTCATTTTCAGGCATTTCAGCCTGGAGAGTCCTCTAACTTGTGCCACGCTGCTTAGAGGCTCAAGGAGAATTATCTTCCTCTATGTTACTAAGCCTGGTTCTTCCCAGCCTGATGGCCTGGTTAAGGACATGTCAGGAGGGACGCCTGATCTTGGAACTCCCTTGATTGGTTCCTCAGCAGGGGATGGCAGCTCAGTGGGTGCTGCACAAGTGCCTTCTGGTTTTGGCATGGAGCCTTCTGCCTTTTCTTGGGTAGAATCTTTTCAAGGATTGCAATCCTTTCTTCAGGTGTAGTCCTCAGCCCCTTCCAATCCTGTCAGATCAGATCCTCATGCGGTGGTCTCTCCCTTTTCCGGTACTTACTCTGTCAAGGCTCCTCATTCTGAGTGCTGTGGTTCCAGTACCCATGTCTCAAGAAAATACGGGTTGAAATTCCATTTATTTTGTTGTGCCCAAGAAGAAGGGCTCCTTTTTATCACATCCTGGATCTCAAAGGGGTCAACCATCAACTGTGGGTAACTCATTTTCTTATGGAAACATTGCTCTCAGTGATAATGGCCGGTCAGTCAGGGAATTTCTGACATCCTTGGACCTGTCCGAGGCGTAGCGCCACATTCCCATCTGATTGGAGCTCAGTTAGGTGGTGAATCTAGCGCTCGCGGAAAGAAAATTAACAGTGGGACCTAGCCCACCCGGGCTGCTCAACCCGCCAGGTGACCCAGTTCTCTTAACCCTCATGGGAGTGGGAACAAACGAACTTTGGAGCGGCGTGCCGAGCACGGAGATCAGAAGAAGTCCTACCATAACCCCTCTACTGTGTCTCTGACCTTTCTTTTCTTTTTTTTTTTAAACTTACCTGAGCTCAGCCTTCCCAGCCGAGTACAGAGACAGTCTCCGGCTATGGGGGAAGAGGGCATATACTGTCACCGCCACGCTCAGCTTACTGCACCCACTGCCTTTCAGCTGCTTAATTCAGCTAACTCCATGCCATCTGAAGAACCAGCCACTGGCCCAATGCACTCATCTGAGGGACCACGGAAATCACTACAGGAATTCTCAACTGGGGGAGGAACCATTAGGTATCATTGCAGGACAGTGGGGCAACTCAAATCTCCAATTAATTCTACTCTAAATTTAGAAGCAATCCCCAGTAGGGAAATGCATGTCCACAATATACTGGAGACTGAGTATACGGGCAGGCTGATGTTACTTCAGGAGTATATATACTATGACGTCAGTTTGCGCCATCTCCATTTGCTGGTAGAGGTACATAACACACTGTTCCTAAATCCATATGTCTAGATGCTAGGAAATGACCCCATTATATATATAGATATAAATACAGATAATGACCCTTTAGAAATCATTATGAACCTTTTGAGCTAGGAGAATAGAGCTTAAGTAGCAGAGAGAGGGGGGCACCATTCTGAAACAGCTCCTCCATGGATGTTGCTGGAATGGCCATCAGCCCTGCTAGATTATAAAAGCAGCCTGCAATAATGAAGTGTGGCTTTGGAATTAGAAAGTGGAGGAAGTAAGAGTGTTTTCTTCAGTTAGAGTTTGTTCCCCTGCTTTTCTCTCAAACCTAGATTACATCCAGGAGTAGGAAGGGGACCAGTACCTTCTGGGTGCTGATTCCAGATAGTTTGGTTGCTGATTTTTGGACTTATCTTTTTGAGGTTTCCTTCTTGTGAAAGTCCGGGTACCCCTGGATGGACGATTTTAGGGAGTCCAATAGCTAGGTTAGATCAGGAGGTAAGGAAGATTCCACTGCTCTTCATCCCACAAAACGTGGCTCATTTTGGTTCCTGCAAAGAGTTTTGATAGCGAGAGGAAGGTACAATTCGCATCTTCTGCCGCTTAACAGTGGAGCTTAGTTGTTTGATGGCTTCTGTGCTACACACACTGGCCCCTTTCTGAGGCATGCTGACACCATTTCAGGCTACAATAGCTCCCGCCAGATATTCTTAGCTTCTTTTGAACTCGCTTTGACACATCAGCTTCTCATTAGCGGGGTCGGCTGGGGTACTGATTCCTATGCAACAGGTTTTCGATATGCTCATGCATATCAACTTTCAAGCTCACAAGTTAGTTTTGTACTGGATGGTTTGGTGTTCTCTGCACCAGGGTTCCCCCTGAGGAAGCCTTTACCGGAAAAACAAGGGTCTTGTTGGGGCTTTTTTTGTCAACAGACCTGGGACACAACACACTGCAGTTTACAAATCCTGTTTGTATGGTGCGAATGCCAGTATGAGTGTGCAGTTATATTTCACAGATGTAGCATTTCATGCAATTATTTACAGTTAATATGTGTTTAAGTGCAATATGCATGTGTCTAAGCATATGTGAGGAAGAACAATAATAATACTTTAAGCTCAGCAAGGCCTTCCTGTATAGATAGTGTTTATTTATTTTATTTATTTAAAAGTCTTTTATACCGATGTTAGTCGAAACATCACCTCGGTTTACATGGAACAAAAGCAACGGAAATTACAAGTAACAGGGGAAGGGTAAGGGGTACAAAAAACCATAAGGAGAGAAGGAGAGCAGAGAAGCATAGGAACAAACAACAAGTGAACTATAATGTCATAAGAACAAGGTCATAGTCAAATTCAGGTCATGATCCATCACAATTCAATATTCATCAAGGGTGTTGGGGAAAGGCTTGTTTGAATAGCCAGGTTTTGAGCTGGGCTCTGAATTTGATGATGCAAGGTTCAAGTCTGAGGTGGGTTGGGAGTGAGTTCCAGTGCATAGGTCCAGCAATGGAGAGCACCCGATCCCTTGTAGCTGTGAGGTGCGCAGTAGTAGGATAAGTTCAGCAATTTTACTTTTAATATATTATCAAATGCCTAGGCATTGATTATAGACATTCAGCAAATTATTTAGACTGAGTTTAGTATACATAGTTACTTGTTACCATTGTATGAGGACAATTAAGTGTTATATATATATTATACTTAATGAACAACACATTAGACAAGTTCACATCAGGAACTGCTCATTTTATTTTATTTTATCTGTGTAAATTTTTGAATAAAGTTCTTTCATTTTTAATGTTAATATTCAGCATTAGTGCTTTTTTCCTTTGTGATATATATATATATATATATATATACACACACACACACACACCAAAACACTTTAAGTGACAGATGGCCAAATAAAGCTTTCTGGATTTAACGTTATAGATGTGTGGAAGAAGTAGTGAAAAAAATGGAAGCCCACATGACATTGTGGCTGCTTAATGGCAAAATAATGGCTTGCTTGAAGAAGCTGGAATTTTTGTGGGGGGTTTTCGGCACTAACACTCCCAGCCCTCCACCCCAATTTATTTATTTTCCTCTACACAGTGCTCTGTTAAGGATTTCCTTCTATTCTCTGTCCACAGAGAAAGTTTAAGTACATCATTTCCACTTTCCCCCTAAATAAATACTCTCAGAAGACAGAGGGTGACGTTCTGTATAGAATTGCTAGCAAAACAAATTATATATACTAGACAGCTAGGAACGTTTGCGAAAGACATTTCTCACAGTCAGAAGGATGCCATGTACTCATCAATAAGACAGCCATGAACATTAGCCATGGAAGCCTCATCAATGTAATATTCCCTCCTTTTTGTCATCTTCATCACTGCTTGCTACTTCTGTTACCATTTTCATCAATTAGAAACTCATCTTGATTTGGAGCAAGTTTTCCAAACTGCTCCAACATACCTAGAGGTGAAGTAACTAGTTGACTTTGATGTACGTGTAACGGCCATACACTATACTGCTAAGCATAAGCAGTGCTAAATATGTATTTAGAACAGACACTGCTCGCTGTGAGCAAGTTAAAAACATAGGCAGCTTGTAGAAGACTAGCCAGACAGTAAACTTCTCCTGCCAGCTCATTATAGAAAAAGACTGCCTTTCCACTCATCTGTTAATTTACACTCATGAGAAACGGCTTAATAATAATGCTTCAGTGGTAGCCAACAGTGTTGCTCTTTTTCAAGATTTTGCTTTATAAACCCACCCAGAAATGCCTTTTAATTTAAACCATGCCCAGGATTAAAATGCAATTATTTGTTTTGCTGCCATGTGACTGCCACCTGATCAGACTATTATCTGGAGTGAAACAGACTTGGTTGCAGTATGTACATTAGTAAAAACCGAAGTAGAAGCAGCCGATTTCTAGTTACTACCAACAACACTTTTACTTTTAAACATTAACTTTAAGTAAATAAAGCACAGAATACTTCAAAGTTAAGAAAATTGAGAGCCTTTAGCATCTAGACAGCATACCTAAGCACAGAGGGAATGCCATTTTCTTCTGATTTAACCATTTCAATGCTTTAACAAGGAGGGTGGTATATCATAGCAATGTATTTGCCAGTGATAGCCAAGAATTTTCACAGTCCCCTGAGCAATCCCAGTCGGCTCAACCTGCAAAGTTGGGGGTCTTATTTGACTTCGCTGTTTTCTTCTCTGCTCACATCCAAAACACTGCTAAAATGCGTCATTCCTTTACAACTTTATCAAAATCTGTCCCTTTTTTCTGAAGACACTACTGAAACCCTTACTCTTACAGATTATATGTATTGGGACAAAATCCACGGGCACTTTATACCCACAAACCTTGCCCCAATTTTCACAACGAAACTTGCCGTGGACACAAATTACCCGCACGCATGTTGTGCAGCACCACACACAGGTTTCGTCACATCAAGGGAGGATAGGTTCTAGCCAGCCGATTTGTCCATGTAAATGACTTGGAAAATTGTCCTCCCTTTGCAGATCTTAAGCATCTTTTGTAACAATACAAACCTTTACTCCTAACTCCCCTGCATTATAATACATAAAGATATTGAACAGAGCTGGCCTCACGACATATTAACAGGACACGCCACTTATCGTCTCTTTCTTCAGGGTGAACGCCATTTACCAACATGCTCTGTCTAATCCTCAACCAGTTTTTAATCCAGTTTACCACCTCATGGCCAACCCCTGGCAGCCAGAACCTTTCTGAACTCCCTTAATATCCTAGGATGTACTCCATCCAGATTCAGAGCTTTGCCCCCTTTCTGTTTCTCTAGTTCCACACAATGTGCATATTCATTGTGGATATCCTGAAAACCCAAATGGCTGGGGGGGTCCCCAGGACAGGGTTGGGAACCACTGTCCTAGCAAAATAACATAATAGGCTATAGTAGAAACTGATCAATTGGCCTATTTGGTCTGCCCAGTTTATTTTCTGTTCTTACCACAAGGATATAGCTCAGCTGTCAGCCATAAAAGCTTAACTACTTATAGGATATCATTTCTTATCCAAGTCAGGTTTTGTTTTACTGAATGATTCTCTACCATACTAGGAAGGTGAGCATACTTGATCTTCAACATCTGGTGTCCTTGATTCCCACAGAAATAAAGACCAATTGGCCCATTCAGTCTGCCTACACTGCTAAGAATAATCCCAGAGTGTGATTACTTGTAAGATCTCTCTTTTATCCAAGACAGTCTTTTTGTCTTCCTCATTTGTACTTCACCATCTTGGGTAGATGAGCATTCAAGATTCCCACTTAATTTCCTTCAGCAACCCATTCTTCCCATATCTAAACACAAAGCTCCGCAACAATTCAAACAGCCAGCAATACTAGCATCGGTCATTGCCCTTTTATGTCCCCCTACCAGACAGACCCAGCTACATAACTGCCTATGATTCTGCTAGGTCTTCTAGTTACTTCTGTACCTGCAGCATGCCAGACAGTCCCAGCTATTAGTAAGATTCTATCGACACAGCCTCAATTACATAGCTACCATTTTAATGAGACTCGTAGGTCCTCTGTGTAGCCTGTCAGACTGACCCAGATTACTAGAAACTACCAGGTCACCATCAATCTGTTGGTATCTACCCAGTTGATTTCTGAGAAGCTGTAGCCTCTTGGATCAATCCTGCTACCCTATAGCTGGCAGTACCTCATGTTTGTGCTTCATTTCTCTGCGCTTGGTTTGTCCTCAATAGCTATTACTATTATTACTACTACTTACCATAATTAAAGCACTACTGGACATACACAGTGCTGTACAGATAAATTAAAAGAAAGAAGTAAAAGATAGTCCCTGATACATGGGGATTAAAATATAGACAGAACATATATGACAAACAAGAATCTGTGGGAAGGACATTTATTGAAAAGAAGTGTTTAGTATCTAAAAGCAGCCTGTAAAAGGTGAGCTTTTAAACTGGACTTAAATATGGGCAGAGAAGGAGTTTGACACACTGAATTGGGAAGTCTAATCCAGGCATGTGGCATAGTAAGAAAGTACATATTCATGGCTAGCGGCTCATAGGATGCTCCTGCGAACCACCACAATCACTTTCAACGCCACTCCAAGCCTGACACGGCACAGATGCTGCTCCCTCTTGCTGTTTCACCCCATGGATGCCACCGTACTCCTCTCCCTGCTGGCTCTCTTTAGGCTCACACACGCCCAAAGTCTCCCTCTTGAAGGGGCCATGGTGAGAAGATAGCCATTGTACACTTTGCTGATGTCATGGACCATACAGTATTTAAGACTCTCCTGAACACTGCACCAGTGGCTCAGCAACATGAGCCCTGCTGTGCCTTGTGTCCCACTGCGTGTTGCTACTTTCTGCGTCTTGTTCCTGTGCTCCTGTCTTGTGCATGCCTTGTCCTTACCTTGTTCATACCCAACCCCAGCCCTTGTCTTGTCTATCCAGGTCCCTGTTCCTTGCTGTTCCCCCCCTTGACTCGACTTCCCGGATTCTGACCCTGGCTTGGACCCCGGCCTTCCTTGATTGCCACCTGGATCTGCCCTTCTTCTTTGGACCTGACCTATATTTGTCTGCTGCCTGCTTCAACTTCTGGCCTGTTGTCCGTCTCTCCTGTTTGCTACCTGCCCTGACCTCTGGTTTGTTATCCAACTCTGCTGTTTGCTACCTGCTCTATCCTCTGCTTGGCCTTGGACTTTCATCTCTGGACTGCCTTAGGGACCCACCAAAGACCTGCCAGTTGCCAGAAGCCAAGGGCTCAACCTGCGGGAGAAGTGACTGGTATAAGTGAAGCTCCAGCCAGTCCCACCACAGGGCTTCTCCGCCAGCTGTCGATGTCAGCCTAGTGGGTTTCCTCACTAAGCAGCGCCAATCAAAGCACAGCACCAAGGGTCCATTAAGCAAAGTCAGGAGTTGGCAGCAGAGGAGTAGGGCACAGACAAGAGCAACTTACCTGAAAAATGGAGTTCATGAGGAAGGATGTAAGGAGACAGAAGAAAAGCTAGGTAATGAGGAGCTGCAGAATGAATGCCTTTGTAAATGAGTAAGAAAAATTTGAATTGTACGCAGAAGCAGACAGAAGCTAATTACCTCTTCCCTTGCCTCTGCTCTTGAGGGTGAGATGGCAGCAACACGGCAACCTCCCAATCCTGTTCTTACCACTGTCATTCATAGGACAAATTGGTTCACCTAGTTTTCCCAGTTCCACTTCTGGTACAGTGCAGAGACCCCTGTTAACCTCTGGCTTTACCTTTACTTCTTTCTCAGCAATGTTCCCATGCACTTATCCCACATTTTCTTGAATTCTGCTGCTGTTTTTGTCTCTACCATCTCCACCGGGTGTCCTTTCCAAGAAGAAATATTTCCTGATATTGCTCCAGAGTCCTCTCTCTGAGGTCCTGGGAGCCTCCTACCAGAGCCATCCAGAAGTTTACGTTCTTCACAAAGAGGCTTTCTGAATATTCCATCTCCAAAGGCTGCGCGCCTTCATATCACCAGGGACTGCGCACTTTCAGTTGCTGGCCCAGCTCTCTGGAACTCTCTTCCAATTGAGTTGCGACTGTGAGAGTCCTTAAAATCTTTTAGAGGTCTTTTAAAAACTTTTCTGTTTAAGTCTTCATATTGTTGAATTCTTAGTTTTTATCTATTTAGTGATTTTTTTTATTTTATTGTAGATATATTTTTTATTCTTATTTTATTGCTCTATTTTATGTATGTTCCTTATTGTACATCGCTTAATCCTATTGCAGCGTTAAGCCATTAAGAAATCTTAATAACTGTAAAAAGTAGATGTATACCATGACCTCTTATTCTAGGGCATTTTTTTCCTCTGAAAACAGTTAGCATCCTGTGAATGATTTATACCTCTGAGATATCTGAATGTTTCCATCATATGCCCTCTCTCTCCTCTAGGCTATCCAGTCTCACCTCCACCCTTCTTTCCACCGACTTACCTAAAGAGGTTTTACCTCACTTTACCTCTTTAGAAATCGTTTCTTCCACTTGTACCTTTGCCATCCTGACCACATCTCCTGCCTCTTCCAGCTTAACCAGATATTCTTCCCTATGTTGCTCTTTCTGAGATAGCTAGTATGTTTTGCTTTATTCATCATATAATTAAGATAGCTGAGAGGGGTCTTTGAAATGTAAAATTGTGTCTTCCTGTTTTATAGTAATGGCATTACTTCTGTTTGCCTGAACTTCTATAACAACTGTCCATTGTTTTTATGTGGCAAGCTGTTGACAGTTTCTCAAACATGCTTTGGATTCCTATCAAAATTGCTTGCAAGCAAGCTGCTTTAAAACAATACACCATTGTTGCATTAATATAATAAAAACAGCGTGCTTGGCTAACCTTTAATCCTAGCACAGTGGTATGAGCTTTTATTGCTCTAGCTTCAGAGAAGAGAACATTTTTCAAAAATGAGGCTTGACCTACTGGGTAGTCAAACAATTAATTAAAAACTTGAATGTCATTTTTGCATGAGTCAAATTGATTTTGTTAAACTATTTTTTTTAGTTACTAATAAGGCCTTTCCAATATACAACCTGGTAAAGATTCAGCCAAGGCCATGAACTACTATTCTACATTTCAATTACAATTAGTACAGTTTTCCATGAAAGCTCAGCAGCTGCACATTGCCCTACAGGCACCTCAGGTTACAAAGCTGTAGGATATACCATTGAGATGGCACAGACTGAGCTGTTAGAAATGGTATGCACTGCAGTGGCAGAATTATTACTGCCCCTTAGTTGCTATTCTCTTATGCAAACTTTTTTTTTCCCTAAGGCTCATCAGTTACCTACAGTTTTTGTTAGAAACCCAGTTATTAGTCCATACTCTGGTTTTATCCCAGCTGGATTACAGAAACATCTTATACCAGAGTTTGCCCCTTACAGAGACCATGCTTTTGCTACTTTTGCAGCATCCTGCTGCTAAATTGATCTATGAGCTAAGAAAGTTTGATCTGACCACCCTGGTGCTTCAGTAATTATATTAGCTTCCAGTATTATGCAGAATCAGATTCAAAATTTCAGGTTTGGTTTTTCAATCTTTATTTTTTATTTCATTTATTTGATTTTTATATTCCGGCGTTCACCCACTTCAAAGCAGATTACATTCAGGTACTTTATAGAAAGGTCAACCTAAATATCTATCAGATCTTTTGATTCCCTATCATCCAGGAAGAATATAGCGTTCATCACAGCAGGATCTGCTAATGATTCCTCCACCCTCTGCTTTGAGGTTAGAAACATAACATATCACTTTTAGTTACCGAACACCGCTTTTCTGGAACACACTGACATTTGACATTCATGCTGAATTAAATTATCTTAAATTTAGGGACAAGGTGAAGGCACAGATTTTAACTCAGGCGTTTAGCTCTTAACATAGTATGAAAAGGATTGCAGTCCTATTCCTACAGTATTGGGTGGAGGTTATTAAGATTATTAGTGATGAAGTTACATTATTATTATTTTGCTGACATATTTACTTTTCTTTCGCTGGTCTGGGAGTATGGTCACTGGTATTACATACAGGTATTGTCTTGTCCTATTGTCTGTCTTTAGATTTAATTGTACATGTTGTCAGTGTTTATGTTTTGAAATTATAGATGTAAATTACTGATGTAAATGACTTGGATTCTGCAGCAGACATGCAGTATATCAGATTTAATAAATTATAACATTTGAAAAAAAGTAGCACTTCCAGCAGAGTTCTAAATTCAGCACAGGGCTAAATTCTCTAGCTATAGTAGTGCTAAGTTCAATTCTTAATCTGGTTTTCTGCTCTTGAGCAAAACTGAAATCCTTCTGGGTGGTGGTGCTCTGGCACAGCGATCAAGATGGCTGCCTGATCCTATTGCTCCTCAAGAACTTTTTTGAATTACTACGCCCATCCACCTTTTTTTTTTTTTTTGAGTCTGCATTTGGTAATTGTCTTACTAACACGTTCTGAGATGTTAAGACCTAAATCAGGGAAGATTGAGGCTGCTTTCACTGCAGTGACAGGCACAAAGTGCTCCAAGCAAGATCCACCAATGCCGGAGAAAGCAGCGCCTATAAAATCTATGGCGTCTACTGAACTGATTCTCACTGAATTGAAGCAGCTTAAGGAAATGCTGCAAATTAATATGGAGACCACGTCGGCTATTCATACAGATCTGTCGGCTATGGATCAACAAATGACAACTGTTCAGGTGTGATTAGAATGTGGAATCGCAAACTACATCACTGCTACTCGCGACAGGCCCGATCCCTCAACTTATTCAAAAGGTAGAGCGACTACAGAGGGACATCGAAGACTTGGCTAATCACAGTCATAGGAACAACATCTGGATCCTCAGGGTTCCGGAAGGCACTGAAGGCTCAGAAATGATTCAGTTCTTAGCCTCTCTGATTCCAACTTGCCTACAAATTACATTTGATATTCCTCTGGAGATTGAATGAGCGCAGAGAACTCCATCCAGATGTCTGCAAAACTCTAAGTACCCGAAACCAATTATATTTAAAATGCTTCGCTATCCTGGCGATCCTCTCTGCCACCCGTACCAGATCTCCGATCATATACCAGGGGCACACCCTTCTTTTCGTGCCTGAACTGGCAAAAACCACTGTAGCTAGACGGAAGGCCTTTCTAGCTTCTCGTCCCTGTTTAGAGAATCTAGGGCTTGCTTTACCCTGCAAGGATGAGGGTGACTTGCCATAATCAAACAAAGACCTTCGATTTGCCTGCTGACCTGGAATCTTTCCTCAGCTCCTTGGAAGCTGCATAGGATATGGTGACCTGATCTCTTGGGCCTCAAACTTTTTTTCCTTCATCTAGAATGGAAGCTTGGAAATGACCCCTAGATTCATCATTCTGCTATATTTATAGCAGAATTTATATTTCTATATTTATAGCAGAATGATGAAGTGTGAAAAAAAGGGGCGGGGCAATAGTGGACAGCAGGCTGCATCGCGGTGGTAGTTTCACCCGCCGCGGTGGTAGTTTCACCCGCCGCGGTGCAGCTGCGCTACACACTATCGCCCCCATAGCACCAGGAGAAAAGGTGTAGTTACTTCCCATGGTGCTGCCGGCAATAATGTGAAAAACATTATCGCCCACAGTGCTGCCGGGAGATAACTCCACCCAAACCCTGGCCACACTCCTCTTCTTCCCCTAATAATACCACTGCGATGCAGCTGGTATCGCATGTGGTAGGGCCTTATCACACACAATACAGGCATATCGCAGAATAAAGAATTACCCTGTGAGTTTGGTCTTTTTTAGTGGTTCAGGTTTATTTTTTTTTTACACTTGGCTACTAGGGTCAGGTCTACATTTTTTGTTTTATTCTAGTAATTTGCAGACTCAAATCAACAGTAATTTTTCTTACCCTTGCATCTACTTCAGCAGAAGATTGTCTTTGGCTGTTTAATTCTGCATAATTGGAAGATGCTTCTTTTTGAGAGTTTCTGCAAACTAAAATTGATGACTGTTTCCTTCATAATGATACTCCTGATGTTTCCTCTCCCATAATATGGGCCGCATTTAAAGTATCTATCAGAGGGGAGATTATAAGCTATAGTATCCGATCCCGGAAAGCACAAAGAGCAGCTTTACTTCGCTGCAAGCTTCTGTTTCCCAGTTAGAATGAGACCACATAGTTTGCCCTTCTTTTCCTACCTTGTTAGCCTTACAGAAAACACATTATCGAGCTTTAATGTTGGTAAATTTCTTTTTGCTCAACACATGCAATATTATACAGAGATTAATAAATGTGGTCATCTTCTAGCAAATTATTTGCAAAAAAAAAAGGAAAAGAAGAACATCCAAGCAATTAGGTCTCCGTCAGGTACTGTATTTTTGTCTGATTCTGATATCCTACATGCTTTTGGTGAATTTTTCTCAGGTTTATACCAATCTGATTTCTCATCCTGTACTTCTGCTATTAATCCATTTCTTTTGTAGCTTGCTCATCCTTCCCTTTCTGAAGATCAACGTTCGGCTTTGGATGGTCCTATTACTTTGCTGCCTTATCTCCTTTCCAAAGTGGGAAGCTCCAGGACCAGATGGATTTCCTATAGACTTTTATAAGGCATTTCAGAGGTCGCTGGTCCCCAGACTACTCACTTTCTTAGTTCCCAAACTGGCAAAGTCAGGGCCCTTGTTGTTTGCTGTCTGAGTCCAATTCCCAGTAACTTCTTGCCATTGAAACAGAAAGCAATGTTTGAGTTGCATCCAAAGTATCAGGCTTGTTGGTTAAGGGTATTAACTGCCACACCAGCAAATTACTCCCATGCTTATTTGTTTTCCCAGACCGTAAAATCCAATGTCCTTGTTGGTTGCTGTTTGAAGCTAATTCCCTTCTCCCTGCCGTAAAAGCAGAGAGCAATAATAGAGTTGCATTAACTGCCACACCAGCAAGTTACCCTCATGCACTCTTTTTTTCATTTCCATCCTCTAACCTTTAGGGATCCACAGTGTTTATCCCATGCCACTTTGAAATCTTTCACCGTTTTTGTCTTCACCACCTCCTCCTAAGGGCATTCCAGGCATTCACCACCCTCTCCATGAAGAAATATCTCCTGACATTGGTTCTGAGTCGTTCTCCCTGGAATTTCATTACGTGACCCCCTAGTTCTACTGATTTTTTTCCCATGGAAAAGTTTGTCGATTGTGCATCATTAAAACCTTTCAGGTATCTGAAGGTCTGTATCATATCTCCCCTGCATCTTCTCTCCTCCAGGGTATACATATTTAGGTCCTTCAACCTCTCCTCATAAGTCATTTGATGGAGACCCCCCCCCCCCCCCCACCACCACCACCACCATTTTCGTCACTTTTCTCTGAACCGCCGCCATCCTGTCTCTGTCCTTTTTGAGATACGGTCTCCAGAAGTGAACACAATACTCTAGGTGAGGCCTCACCAAGGACCTGTACAAAGAGACTATCACTTCCTTTTTCTTACTGGTTACTCCTCTCTCTATGAGGGCCCAGCATTCTTATGGCTTTAGCTATCACCTTGTCACATTGCTTCGCCATCTTCAGATCACTAGCCACTATCACCCCAAGGTCCCTCTCTTGCTCTGTGCACCTCCAAGACGTACAACTCTTTTGGATTACACATCCCAGATGCATGACTCTGCCCTTCGTGGCATTGAATCACAGCTGCCATATATTTGACCACTGTTCAAGCTTCCTTAAATCATGTCTCATTCTCTCAACAACTTACGGCATGTCCACGCTGTTCAATATCAGGACCAGTCCCAACACTGATCCTTGCGGCACACCGCTTAACACTGTTCTCTCTTCAGAGTAGGTTCCATTTACCATCACACGCTGTCTTCTATCTGTCAACCAGTTTGTAATCCAGGCCACCACACCTTGATACTCACTCTCAAGCTTCTCATTTGAATCACAAGCCTCCTATGCAGGACTATATCTAAAGCTTTGCTGAAATCCAAGTAGATCACATCAAGCGCTCTTCCTCGATCCAATTCCTTAGTCACCCTACAAAAACGTCAATCGGATTTGTCTAATTCTGACTGTAGATAGTTCACTATTTTTTCCTTCAGCAGTGTCTCCATTACTTTTCCCACCACCGAGGTGAGGTTAACCGGCCTGTAGTTTCCAGCCTCTTCTCTGCTCCCACTCTTGTGAAGCAGGACCACCATCACTCTTCTCCAAGCACTCGGCACCATGCCCATTTACAGGGATCTATTGAACAGGTCGTGAAGCGGACCCACCAACACAACTCTGAGCTCCCTCAGTATCCTGGGATGAACCTCATCAGGCCCCATTGCTTTGTCTACTGTCAGTTTTCCTAGCTCTTCCCATACATTCTGTTCTGTAAACGGAGTTTTGTCTACTCCACTCCCTTCCATTTTCTTGTTAACTAGCAATGGTCCTTTCTCCAGGGTCTTCTTTAGTGAACACCAAACTGAAGTATTTGTTTAATATTCACACAATTGTTATTGTTCTATGTAAGGGCCTCGCCCAAAAGTTCTTAGTTGTATGTAAACCGATACGATGTGCAAACGGCTATAAGTATAGAAGAAGCTCGAAAATAATATTCCTGTCATTTCTTCATCTCTCTCCACACATTGACCCTTTTCACCTTTCAATTTCACTATACTACTTTGGACCTTTCTCTTTTCTCTGATGTATCTGAAAAATATTTTGTCAACTTGCTTTACCTTTTTGGCAATCCATTCTTCCACTTGACTTTTTGCTTTTTTGATTACTTTCTTCATCTCCCTCAGTTTCACCAGATATTCTTCCTTGTGTTCCTCCCTTTGGGATCCTTTATATTCATTCTTGAATGAAGATCTTTTCACTAAAGTAGCCTCTTTCACCTGACCTTTCAACCATGCCGGCAATCGTTTTACCTTCCCTCCACCTTTCTCAATACATGGAATGCATCTGGTCTGCGCTTCCAGGATGGTATTTTTCAACAATGTCCACACGTGTTGCACACCTTTTACCTTTGTAGCTGCACCTTTCAGTTTTTTCCAACTATTTTTTTCATTTTATCAAAGCTTCCCTTTTGAAAGTTCAGTGCTAGATCTGTGGATTTACCTAATGTCCCCCTTCCAGTCACTAATTCAAATTTGATCATATTATAATCACTAGGGCCAAACAGCCCCAACACCGTTACTTCTCTTACTAAATCCTGTGCTCCATGGAGAATCAGATCCAAAATTGCACCCTCTCTCGGAATGCAAACCAATTGCTCTATAAAACTGTCTTCTATTCCATCCAGGAAATTTATATCTCTAGCATGCCCTGATGTTTCACTTACCCAGTCAATATTGGGGTAAATGAAATTTCCCATCATCACTGCACTACCAGTTTGGCTGGCTTCCCTAATTTCTCCTAGCATTTCACTGTCCATCTCACCATTTTGGCCAGGTGGATGGCAGAATATGCTTATCACTATTCTCTTCCCCAACACACAAGGGATTTCTACCCATAAATATTCTATTGTGCATTTATTCACATGCAGATCTTTATCCTATTGGACTCTATGCCATCCCAGACAAAAAGCGCCACATCGCCACCAAGATGCTCCTCTCTGGCATTACGATATAATTTGTATCCTGGTATAGCATTATCCCATTGGTTATCCTCTTTCCACCATGTCTCTGAGATGCCAATTAAATCTATGTCATCATTCACTGCTATGCACTCTAATTCTCCCATCTTACTTCTTAGACTGCTGGCATTAGCATACAAACAATTAAAAGTGTGTTTTTTGTTTGTATTTTCATTCTGCTTTCTAATTGATAGAGATAAATTGGAATCTTTTAGCTCAGGTGAGTTTTTAATTACAGGCACTTGGAATACTTTTCTTATTAATGGATCCTCACTGTTGGGATGCCCTAATTCTAATAGTTCATTAGTATCCTTTGAAGATCCCTCCCTCCAAACCATGCGCTGCTGACTGTCGACTTTCCCCTTTATTCTAGTTTAAAAGCTGCTCTATCTCCTTTTTTAAAAGGTTAGCGCCTACAGCCTGGTTCCACCCTGGTTAAGGTGGAGCTCATCCCTTCGGAAAAGACTCCCCCTTCCCCAAAAGGTTCCCCAGTTCCTTACAAAACTGAATCTCTCTTCCTTGCACCATCGTCTCATCCACGCATTGAGACAAGAAAATTATTCCTTACCTGCTAATTTTCGTTCCTGTAGTACCATGGATCAGTCCAGACGGTGGGTTATGTCCCCCGTCCAGCAGATGGAGTCAGAACAGAGCTCGAGGGCACCGCCTCCTGTACCAGCGCACCCTCTACTGGAGCTCAGTATCATGCATAACAAAGCCCAAAAGAGCCAAAAACAGAAACAATTTGGATCAAAAACCCTGACGTAAACCAACATCAAGAACAATGGATAGGCAGACCCAGAACGAGGTCGCCCTAGTCAACTTGTGAGGAGCTGTACAACTCTGAGAGAGAACCAGAGAGGAAGAGAAGATGAGACAGAGACACGCACAGAAGACCAAGCAGGGGAGCAGTATCCCAGAGTTGTGGGCGTCTGGACTGATCCATGGTACTACAGGAACGAAAATTAGCAGGTAAGGAATAATTTTCTTTTCCCTGTACGTACCAGGATCAGTCCAGACGGTGGGATGTACCCAAGCTTCCCTAAACCGGGTGGGCCCCTGAGAGCCCTGCTCGGAGAACCTGATCGCCAAAAAGCCCAGGGGCTGAAAGTGGCAGGTGTAACCGATAATGCCGAGCAAAGGTATGCAACGACTTCCATGTCGCTGCCCGGCAGATTTCCAGTGGCGAGACGGACCGAGACTCCGCCCAAGACGCGGCTTGCGAGCGTGTAGAATGAGCTCTGACACCTGTAGGCGGAACACGACCAGCCCCGATATAAGACGCCGAGATGGCATCCTTGATCCAGCGGGCAATCGTTGTCTTCGATGCGGCGGAGCCCTTCTTAGGTCCCGACCAGAGCACAAACAGGTGATCGGAAACCCGGAACTCATTGGTAGCCTCCAGGTAACGGAGCAGAGCCCGTTTGACGTCCAAATGACGAAGGGACCTCTCTTCCCCTGGCGAGAACGCCGGAAGTTCCACCGTCTGGTTCAAGTGGAAGTGAGAAACCACCTTCGGAAGGAAGGATGGTACGGTACGTAGAGAAACCCCCGCATCAGAAAGGCGGAGGTACGGTTCCCTGCAGGAAAGCGCCTGTAGCTCCGAGATGCGACGAGCCGAAGAAATCGCCACAAGGAAAACCGTCTTCATAGTGAGGTCCTTGAGGGAAGCCTCCTGCAGTGGCTCGAAAGGAGCGCCCGCCAGAGCCCGGAGAACTAGGTTAAGGCTCCACGACGGGCAGGGATCTCGAACCGGAGGCCGAAGATGCTTAACCCCCTTCAGGAAACGAGCGATATCCACTTGGAGAGATAGAGAAACCTCTGTCTGTACCAGGGCATTCAGGGCCGCCACTTGTACTCGGAGAGAATTGTATGCCAGGCCCTTATCCAATCCGTCTTGCAAAAACTGAAGGATTAGGGGAACCGTTGCTTCCGTCGGGCGGGTCCCATGACCGACACACCAGGACTCGAAGACCTTCCACACTCGCCCGTAGGCAACAGAGGTCGAGGGCTTACGAGCCCGGAGCATCGTTGAAATCACCGCCTCCGGATAGCCTCGGCGGCGGAGTCGACGCCGTTCAAAAGCCAGGCCGCAAGACAAAAGAGTGCCGCCTGCTCGAAAAATACCGGGCCCTGATGCAGGAGCCAGGGAAGATGACTCAGCCGGACCGGGCCGTCCACCGCCATGTGGAGTAGATCCGCGAACCAAGGCCGACGCGGCCATTCCGGGGCCACTAGGATTACGGGACCACAGTGGTTTTCGATTCTTCGGAGGATCTTGCCCACCAATGGCCAGGGAGGAAACACATAGAGGAGCTGACCTGTCGGCCACGGTAATACTAGAGCATCCACCCCCTCCGCGCCGCGCTCCCTTCTGCGGCTGAAGAAGCGCGGGGCCTTGGCGTTGAGGGCTGTAGCCATCAAGTCCAACCGTGGCGGTCCCCAGCGTTGAACCAGAAGGTCCATCGCCTCGGCGGAGAGAGACCATTCGCCGGGGTCCAACCGCTGACGACTCAGGTAATCCGCCTGAATGTTGTCTACCCCGGCGATGTGTGAGGCTGCGAGACGTACAAGATGGAGTTCCGCCCATGCCATCAGGAGCGTGGTTTCCGCGGAGACCTGCTCGCTCCGCGTCCCGCCTTGACGATTGATGTAAGCCACTGTCGTCGCGTTGTCCGAGAGAATTCGTACCTCCCTGCCCCGAACCAGGGGGAGGAAACGCTGAAGCGCCAAACGTACCGCCCTGGTCTCCAGACAATTGATCGGCCACCTTGCCTCCTCCGGGGACCACATCCCCTGTGTGGTGCTTCTGCCGCAGACGGCGCCCCAACCCACGAGACTGGCGTCGGTCGTCACTACCACCCAGGAGGGGACTTCGAGCGAGACGCCGCGGGCCAGATGAGCTGGAACCAGCCACCAGTTCAGACTTTCCCGAGCCGACTGAGGGAGGGGCAGAACTACCTGATACTCCTGCGACACAGGTTTCCAGCGAGACAGCAGGGACGCCTGCAGTGGACGTAGGTGTGCAAACGCCCAGGGCACCATGTCGATGGTGGAAGCCATCACTCCCAGAAGCTGAAGATAATTCCATGCTGTAGGGTCCGACAAGGCTGCAAAACGATGGATGTGTTCCCTCAGGGAGATAGCCTTGTCCGGACGCAGGAACACCATGCCCAGATGTGTGTCGAAGGTTGCTCCCAGGAAATCCAAGCGTTGAGATGGAACGAGGGAACTCTTGGGGAGGTTCACCACCCAGCCCAGGGAGCGGAGCACCTCCAAGACCCTGGCCACCGAGTCCTGACCATGCGAGAAAGACTTTGCCCGCACCAGCCAGTTGTCCAGGTAGGGATGCACTAGTATACCCTCCTTCCGAAGGGCCGCCGCCACTACCACCATGATCTTGGTGAACGTCCAGGGAGCCGTAGCGAGTCCGAAGGGTAGGGCCCGGAACTGAAAGTGTTGCCCAAGAATCTTGAAGCGTAGGTAACGCCTGTGGTCCGGACGTATCGGGATGTGCAGGTACGCCTCCGTCAGATCCAGGGAAGCCAGGAACTCGCCCTGATGAACTGCGGCAATCACGGAACGCAGCGTTTCCATGCGGAACCGGTTGACCCGCAGTGAGCGGTTCACCTCCTTCAAATCCAGTATGGGCCGGAACGAACCGTCTTTCTTGGGCACCACGAAGTAGATGGAATAATGGCCCGAGCCCACCTCGCCGAAGGGAACGGGTACAACAGCCTCTATGGCCTGCAGCCGGTCTAGAGTCTGTTGAACCGCCACCCTCTTGAGGTCGGAGCCGCAAGGAGAGAAGAGAAACCTGTCCCGAGGGGGGCGGACAAACTCCAAGGCGTAACCGTATTGGATGGTGTCCAGGACCCACTGGTCTGAAGTAACCTTTGCCCACTCCTCTGCGAATAGTGTGAGTCGGCCTCCGATGGTCGGGCAGGAGGAGTGGGCCGGTCTGGCATCATTGAGCAGATTTGGCGGGGGGGTTCCCCTGCCCCGAGCCCTCCCTCGAGGGCCTCCGCCCTCGAAAGGAGCGCGACCATGGCTGCGGTCTACTCGAAGTTGTGCGAGAACTTGGCTGCCGGTACGACCTGTAGCGCCGCTGCGCCCGAGCCCTGGTTCTGGTGGAAGCAAAGGCTCGGTAAGGTCTCTGCCGATCCTCGGGTAGACGATGCACCGAGTTTTCCCCCAGAGACTTGATGATCTGATCCAGGTCATTTCCGAAGAGGAATTTCCCCCGAAATGGAAGGGACCCCAGGCTCGACTTGGAGGAGGTGTCCGCAGACCAATTTCGGAGCCACAGGAGTCTACGAGCCGCCACCACCGACACCATGGACCGGGCCAGGACGCGAAAGAGGTCATACAGAGCATCCGCCCCGTAAGCGATGGCAGATTCCAGGCTGTCGGCCTGAGCGGCTTCATCCGGCGGCAACTGCTGCGACGTTAGGAGCTGCTGGACCCAGAGAAGACTGGCCCTCTGGGTCAAAGAAGTGCACATGACGGCGCGCATCCCCAAGGCGGAAACCTCAAAAACCTTCTTGAGGAACGTCTCCAACTTGCGGTCTTGCGTGTCCCGTAGGGCCGTTCCGCCAGTAACTGGGATCGTAGTCCGCTTAGTCACCGCCGAGACCGCCGAGTCCACCTTTGGGAACCGAACGAGATCCAGGAAATCCTCCGGCAGCGGGTACAATTTCTCCATGGCCCGGGCGACCTTCAAAGATGCCTCCGGGACGTCCCATTCCCCGGTGAGGAGCTGAAGAAACGACTCATGGACCGGGAAAGCCTTAGCCCTAGGCCTGAGGGCCGCCAGAACCGGGTCCCCTTTTTTGGAGCACGTCGCAACCGCTGGGGCCACAGGTGCCGGGGGATCCGGCGGAGGGTCCAGATCGAGCTCTTGCAAGGTCCGTTGTAGTAAGTCCTCCAATTCTTCCTTGTGGAAAATGCGCAGGGCTCGCGGATCGTCGCCTTCGGCCTGCCCCTCCAAATGCGCAGGATCCGGAGGGTCCGAGGGGTCAGGGCCCGAAGGGAAAACCGCTCCCACCGCAAGCGACTGGGATGGCAAAGCTGAGAATCCTGTGGCCGTCCCAGGTGGAACCAGGGACCCGGGGGCGGGGACCGCGAGTTTGGGACAGGCCCTCCTCGGGGCCCCGGTGCAGGCGGGGGGCTCCCCGAACTGCGTCCTGCTCATCCGGAGCGCGGTCCGCGCTGAAATCTTCATCCAAAATGGCCGCCGTTCCCGCCATTGCCGAGAACGTGGCCGGCCCGCGCTTCCCTGGCTGTGGAGAGGGGGGCGCTGGGCGCGAACCCGAGCCGTGCGCAGCGCCTTCCCCGTCGGAGAGGCAGCGTGGGCAGACTCCCTCGTTAGAAAAACGAGTCCCCGCCTCGCCGCAGGTCTCGCAACGAGACCCGCGCGGCATAAGGAGAAAAAAACGCCGCCGGAAGAAGCCTCGGGGGGGGGGGCCGATTCGAAAAAAAGCAGCGCGGGGGGGCCTGAAGGCCGACACAACCCGCCCGAGTGGTCCCCAGGCGCCGGCGGGAAGAACCGCTGCCGGCGCACCCAGGCCCGAGGTAGAAGTCGCCGGGCCGAGGGACCGCTGAAAAATGTGTGCAGGAGCCGGCAGTCCCGGCAAATGCCGAGAACAAGCAGCTGAAAGGCAAATAAAACACACTTACCCCAGACGCAAGTGAAACAAGCTGCAGGAGGAGACAGAACACAGAAAGAGCACGCCTCCTCAAAATTACTGACAGGAAGATTTTCTCTACTAATTTTTTTTTTTTTTTTTTTTTTTGAACAAACTTGATCCAAATTGTTAATATCAAAGGAAATGACAGGAGAGAGACTCAAAAGAGCAAAATAAAAAATCAGAACCTGTCACCTTGGGGAAGCACTGATTCCCCAACTCACATCTGCTGGAGTCAGAAAGATACTGAGCTCCAGTAGAGGGTGCGCTGGTACAGGAGGCGGTGCCCTCGAGCTCTGTTCTGACTCCATCTGCTGGACGGGGGACATAACCCACCGTCTGGACTGATCCTGGTACGTACAGGGAATGGAGCTTTGCCTGTCTCTGGGGACCTGCATGTGGAACAGGGAGCATTTCAGAGAATGCTACCCTGGAGGTTCTGGATTTCAGCTTTTTACCTTAAATGCCTAAATTTGGCTTCCAGACCTCCCTCCCACATTTTCATATGTCGCTGGTGCCCACATGTACTACGACAGCTGGCTCTTCCCCAGCACTGTCTAAAATCCTGACACGTGAAGTCCGCCAACTTTGCACCAGGTAGGCATGTTAACAGGTGATCCTCACGCCCATCAGACACTCAGCTGTCTACATTCCTAATAATCGAATCACCAATGATGATGACCAATCTAACTCTTCCCTCCTTGGTGTTAGCCCTGGGAGACACATCCTTGGTACAAGAGAACAATGCACCACTTGGAGAGCAGCTCCTTGCTACAGGTTCATTTCCTGATGCACCAGGTTGATGCTTTCTGATCATGAGACCTTCCTCCTCCAAGGCAGCACCAGGGATGCCAGATTGGAGTTGTGACTTGGCTACTATGTCCCTAAAAGTCTCATCTATATACCTCTCTGTCTGCCTCAGCTCCTCCAGGTCTTCTACTCTAGTCTCCAGAGATCGGACTTGTTCTCTGAGAGACAGGAGCTTTTTGCATCGGATGCACACATACAATTTCTCACCGGTGGGTAAAAAATCATACATGTGACCCTTGATGCAAAAGACTGGGAGGCTCCCCTCTTGCTGCTGGACTGCTGCCTTCATCTTAAATTTGTTCAGTTCCTAGTTAAGTTTTAGGTTGGTATGGGTATAGGATTGCGTACAATTATTAGAAGTGTGTACAAGAACATGCTACTCACCCAACCGGCAAAAACCTCACTGACGAAATGCGCACTATCCACGGCGGGTCCTACACTCTGGAATTCGCTCCCTCCGGACCTTCGCCTTGAACCTTGCCATATTACATTCAAAAAGAAGCTAAAGACTTGGTTTTTCGCCCAAGCATTCCCGGAGAACTAAGAGCCGGAAGAATACAATATCTTTATAGACATTGACCCCTTATCTCCTTCTGTACATACGTTTCGGAATAGTTCTTTATTGCAATTCAGTTAGACATGATTGTTCTCTGTAAGTTCCTTTAAGCTCCTTTTTGTTATTTGTTTCAATGTAAACTGCCCACGAGGCGACAGTTTTATTTCCTTGTAAACCAGTGTGATATGTATATTATACAGGAACATCGGTATATAAAAATTAAAAATAAATTAAATAAATAAATAAATAAATAAATAAATAAATAAATTAGGGTCCTTTAAATGTATTAGTGTATTCACTATATACATCTTGTAGTGACCTACAAGGGAATGATCAAACTCTTGATAAGGTGTGGGGAATTTCTGAGTTTAAGTTAAAAGGCAGATTAAAAATTTTTTTTTTTAAAGCGTAAAAGTGACACCTGCCTATAAATGAAAGGATGAGCTAGGGGTGGGTGGGAGAGGGGTGGGAAAAACAAATGCACAAACTTCTGTTTGTTGCCTGCCTTTCTATTTAAAACAAAACACATGAACACACTAAACAATATACCCCTATAGTTTACTTCTCCCCGATATTTTTATGTTTTAAAAATTTCTCCAAGCAGTACTTACTGATTCTTTCCATTCACCAGCAAGGTGATCCTCTCCTCTGCTCCCACTGGATAGTAGGCACGTAAAATGGAAGGTAAGCATGTATATCTATTGTCAACTACATATGTACACACCATCTGTTTTGCACGCCTACTATCCATTTGTGAGATACACGTGAACCGCCGAAATAAATGATACAAAAGGAGCAACGAATGCATATCTCTACTAAATACCTAACATCAGAAATGAAATTCCTATACTAGAGGCTGCGTGGTATCAGCCCCACCTGAAAACTAATGCCAGTTGTATCCCATCTTTAGACCACAATGTGCAGATCCTGCTTCTATGTGGTAGGGATATACTGAGACTTCATCAACAATGCAAAAGTCCTCACAACAGTCCTTATGTTCAAAGACTGACCTTGGCTGGGTAACAGTAGGTGATGTTTGCATTGAAAGAGTATGCAAGCCAAATAGTGTTGATGCTTTCACAATCAGTGTGCTAGATAATAGATGTACATCATTTTGCAAACCATCTGCTAAAAATTTCTTCATTAAAGAAATGCCTGACTACAAAGAACAACTAGATTATGCTGCACAAACCTACCTGATCAATTTCACCATAGAGAACTGTGATGAGGATCTTGGAAATATAGTGTTCCAGACTATAAGAGAGGATAATAAACCTGCACTTTCAAAGGAAGACAAAGAATTCCTGAAGATAATGAATAATGAATTCTTCAAAGATGAATCAAATAGCTAGGTGGCGCCACTTCCATTCTGCACACTTAGGTATTGGTTTCCTTGTATTGGACTCTGGAGAGAAATCCAGAGACAAAGGATAATTTTTGTGGTCTTCATGAAAAATATATTTGACAATGGTCATGCAGACCCAGCTCCGCCACTGAAGTAAGGTGAACAGTACTGGTATCTTCCCATCTTTGGCTTGTACCATCCTCAGAAATCTAGACAAATCAGGACTGTATTCAAGTGCTCAATTTCAAGGAATTTCTCTGAATGTGCTTCTTACTGGTCCATGCTAAAAAAACAGTCTTTAAGGAGAGTTAATCCACTTCAGAAAAGAGCCTGTTGATGTAACCACTGACAGCCAACAGATGGTCTGCTGTTCTGTGGTCCGAGAAGACAAGAAGAATTACTTAAGATTCCTATGATACCGTGACAATAATATCAGCAATGTCATCATCAAGTACGATATGAGAGTATATGTCTTTGCAATAGTCTATCATCAGCTATGGCTATCTATCGACTCAGAAAAACAGCATAAGAAATAGAAAAGTAGTATGGTACAGAAGCCTGAGTTTATGGAAAGGGTCTTTTTATATGGATGATGGACTCAAGTCAATGACTACAGAGGAAGACCTGCTGAATAGGACACAGTAGATGTTAGCTGTCAATAACCTGAAACTGTGAAAAATAGCTTACAACAGTGCAATGCTAACGAAGGCATTCTCTTTGGAGGGCCATGCAAAGTATCTAAACAATTTAGACCTAAGAGTCAACACATCACCAATACAGCACAACCTTGGTCTCAGCTGGAATCTCAAGAAAGACACATTCACCTTTCAGGTGTCTGTTATACTTCCAGCCGTGATCATCCGCGGCTGGCCCCTCCTACCTCTTCCCGCAGCGTCGGGATGGCCGCCGGCACCTCGGCATCATTGGGGAGGCGTCCTCGGGACTAGCCCTGCTTCCCTTCATTGGGGCAACCCTCTCGGTCGAGCTCCTGTCGTACCTCCCGGCAGGGGAGATGCCCCACGGTCTTCTCTGCACGGCCTCGGGCCGCCCTGCAACACTTCCGGGTTCGGTCCTCCCCTTAGGCGCGTGGTCGCACCTCCTGCCGGCTTTTAAAGGAACCTCAGCACCTTAAACAGCTCCAGCTGATTCAGATAGGGCAGACTCAAGGAAGTATATAAGGAGACTTCCTTTTCCAGTGCTTTGACTTGGCAAGGAGTCTGCTCACTCCTGTGAGTCTGCTGGTGTCGCTGGTACCTTGCTTCCTATTCCTGGACGACCTTCTGGTGTTTGACTTAAGACTGGTAATCGATGATTCTCTGGTGTCTGACCTCGGACTGGCAGTAGGTGTTCTCTGGCTCTTGATCTCGGACTGGACTTCTACGAATCTTCTTCTTCAAGGGCCCACCTAAGTCCCAAGTGGTCCGGGTTCCTATGGGCTCCTCCCGGGGAGGGGGGGGGCCACGGGCTTCCAGTGGCGAAGATCCAACTGGCCCTTGCTCCGATTCCATGAATCCTCTACCTCTCAAAGGTTCACCTAAGCCCAAGCAGCCCGGGTTCCTATGGGCCGCTTGGGGAACCACGGGCTTCACCACGGGCTTCCAGTGGTGAAGATCCAACTGGTTCCTGCTTCAATTTGGCCTCGCCACCCGACGGAGGAACCCGAGGAGCGGTCTCCTCAGGTAGAATCAACTCCTCCTCGACTAAGGGTCCACATCATCTCAACCTTCATAACAGTGTCAATCCAGGAAAAACCATAAATATGGTATTTCTTTTGATGGTTAACAGCCTATATGATCCACTTGGCTTTGTAGCCCCAGTTACAATACAAGGGAAATCTTTGCTAGGAGAGCTTTCAGCAGAGATATGAGAATGGGATACCCCACTGCCCCGAAGCAAGAAAGGGGAAGCATGGAGAGTTTCCCTACAAGCACTTGATCAGTTCCAGATTCCATGTATGTATACCTTGGTTTCTCCCACTGCAGCACGAAACATGCAAATGTGTGTCTTTTCAGATGCCTCAGTGAAAGCCATAGCTGCGGTAGCCTTCTTGAAAATATTGGAAAATGAAGGTAAGACTCATGTGGGATTTATCCTTGGTAAAACTAAATTAGCTCTGCAGATTAGCCACATCATCCCAAGACTTGAATTGTGTGGGATAATATTAGCTGTGAAA
The DNA here is from genome assembly GCF_901001135.1 of Rhinatrema bivittatum. Classification (NCBI taxonomy): domain Eukaryota; kingdom Metazoa; phylum Chordata; class Amphibia; order Gymnophiona; family Rhinatrematidae; genus Rhinatrema; species Rhinatrema bivittatum. The sequence goes on along the minus strand of NC_042615.1, from coordinate 111,959,898 downwards.
ATTGCTGAACTGGTGCTAAATGAAATAGACTTACAACCTGACATAGTTACTTTTTTACACTAAAAAAAAGAAAACAGTCCAATGATCCATAGTATGTATATACTGTGACTATCTCAAATGACAATACATTAACCAAACTATTGACTGAAACTTAAAATCATAGGTAAGTTCCAGTCAGTGATATACTTAAAGAAGTATTATTTGAGATAGTCACAATATATATATAGTCACATATATATATATATATATAGTAATGTAATGCCACTGTTTTGGTTGGGTTGATTTTCTGATATGTTCAACACTGTTGCTCACATACACATAACATTTCCTGGTCTGATTGTATATATAACCCAAAACTACTTTACTGTCAATGTAAAAATAAAAATAGAAAAAAAGACATACGTAGCTGGATCAAGACAAAAGTTTAATCAGAAAAACAGAAAATAGTCCAGTAATCCATAGTATGTGTATATATATATATATATATATATATATATATATATAATCCATAGTGTGTGTATATATATATATATATAAATATATAGAAATAGTAATAGTATATATAAATATCCATAGTATATATATATATATATATATATATATATATATTTATACTATGGATTACTGGACTATTTTCTGTTTTTCTGATTAAACTTTTGTCTTGATCCAGCTACGTATGTCTTTTTTTCTATTTTTATTTTTACATTGACAGTAAAGTAGTTTTGGGTTATATATACAATCAGACCAGGAAATGTTATGTGTATGTGAGCAACAGGGTTGAACATATCAGAAAATCAACCCAACCAGAACAGTGGCATTACATTACTATAGAACTGAATTCTGCTGAGCATGCCATGAGGTCCATCTCTCCAGTTCTCTTACACAGACCGCATGATTGACAGTTTCTTTGGAACTGTGGCAAGACAGCAAACTCAATAGTCTGTTCTGAACTGCTAAATCCTGAACTAGAAGGCAGAGATCTGCTCTTCGGTGACTTCTCTGGTTACCAATATTCCAAGTAAAAAGCCACTAGGAAGACACCACTTCAATAGGTTTTCAAGATGGGCAATGCTTATTTTGACATTGATGGTAGTCTTAGCCATCATCAATGCCAAATCCTTAGTTCCTGTATTGACAGACCCAGAGTCTCCAATGATCCTGATTCCTGCTACCATCCTTACCCAAAAGACTGATGTGAATCTGGCACCACCTGGAGATCTCATCACCAAGACAATACCCAGCAGAGTTGAGAAGATCCATAAAGTTGACTATCAGACAAGTAAAAAAAACGTCGTCAGACCTATCACTGAAACAGTACATCTCTTGCCTCATGGAGAAGTGTGAGCACTTTGGACTCCTCACGCTGACTACAATATTGTAATTAGTATTTAATTAAAGAAAAGTTAATAGCAGAATCTTATGTTTCCAGGTGGAGAATGCCCTGTCTCCACCAGAGTTTTCCTGTTTATTCACTGTTGTCCTGCTTTTACAGTGTCCCGCTTCTACAGCAGCCTGTTTCTGTTGCCAGCATTGTTTATACTGTATTCTGCAAAAAGATTCTTGTTTTCTGTTACACTGCCAGCTGGTGGTCAGCCTGCTCATTCACTGCTTCTGCTGTATTCTGAGCAGCTGGCTTTAAAGGATTAACCTCTTCCTTGGAAGCAGAGGATCCCCATATCTGTCCAGTCAGCTCTGGCCAGGCCTATATGCTTCAGCAGCTAATTTGGCCCAACCCCTGCAGAATAATCCTCATTGTACTTGTCTGTTTCTATGGCCCAGACTGCATTGGTTGCTGTTACCTCCAGTTTAAGCACAGTAAAACTTTGTATGTTTTATCTGTTAATAAAGTTTGGAGTTGAAGAAGTGGCCTCCTCTGCAAGTAAATACCAAAGTTAGCTATCCGTTTAAGTAGCGCATAGGAAACACGCAGCGGAAACAGAATAACTACTGCAACAAGGAGCTAAGAAAATAAGGATACAAACAACCCCTGGCATACTCCTGATTATAATTTCTCTAATATTAGAATCACAGCTCCTAAAATCAACATGCAGATAGTTAAAATAGTATTATTTTCATCACACATCTGAGGAAGCTGACCACCTATTCACCTCCAACGAGTAGGCTACCACATTCCCCTCACACATTAAACTGAAGTGCTAATTTGGAGCTCATTACTACAAAGGTTTCCATGAGGCCAGCGAGTTCAAGCTCATTTTACTGTTCTTACAGGACTCTGAGTAACTTTAATCGCTTTTTATAATTTTCTTTTAGGGTAAATAAGAAGAACAGCTTGAGGCCCCTTTTGACAGTGTTTATAATCTCAAAGATTTATTTTTAATTGATAACTTCTATCCTTTAACCTTCTATCCTTTATCCTTTTTGTAAAGAAATATATCTGAAATTTGTTTTAGCAGCTAGTTTACTTGACACCCTAGTGATGCACTGAACATTACACTGAGATACCTAGATTTACTACAAATGTTTATACTCTGCCTTTTGAAAAATCCTAAGGCTGGCAACATTATTTAAAAATAATAAGAAAACCAATAACAGCAACAAAATAAAATAGACAGAATATGGCTCATTTTATTTTCTTCTAGTAAACATGAAGGGCTAAGTTTTCAAAGGCGTATTCAGGATTTACGCAGGTAATATAAACGTAGATGAATCTACATAAGTGGATATTCAGTTGCTTAAATTTCCGATTGCATATACTTTTGTCCCCATTTAAGAGAGGCATTTCAAGGATGTAATTGCAAACTACCCATGCACATTTAAAGTTTCAAAAAATGTAGGTACTGTTACTGCGACCACTGTTGCTCACCTCCTTCTTTGCAGCTTTGACTCTGTTGGGAAGACTTGCGGCCTGCGCTAGCTATCGCCGGCCTGCCTACCGTTCCCGGGCCTCCTTGGTTGCCGCGGATGCTGCCGACCGCCATCTTGCCCTCGGAATCCCCTAGGCGCGAGCGCGCGCACGGGCCAGTCTTAAGCACGTCATGGCGGGAACCTCAGGGGCATCCCCTCCGGATGACGTCATCCTTCCAGGACATTTAAGCCGGCTGACCCTGCCTACCTACGACTTGGCAACGAGTTCCCTCATTGCTGAATCCACTTCGCTCACTACGGACTTCCCGTTCCAGTTCCTGCTACTTTGGCGTAAGACGCTCTGGATACCTGCTCCTCGGGGGCCCTTCCTCGTCACTGGCTATCTGCTCCTTGGAGGGCCTTTTGCCTTGGACTACTGCTTGCCCCGTTCCCTGGGGTTTCTCCTGGAACCTTCGCTATACGGACCACTACCGTACCATCTCTAGTGAGGGTACACTGCGGGCCACTACCGCACCATCTCTAGTGAGGAACCCTCATCGGTGTAACCCGTGCTGCAGACCACTACCATGTCACCTCTAAGTGAAGATCCCTCATCAGTGTACCCCATGCTGCGGACCACTACCGTATCATCTCTCCTGAGGACCTTCACTGGTGTGCCCTGCTCCACGGACCATCTCTACTGAGGAGCCTCATGGCTGAACCCCGCTCCGTGGACCATTGCTGTATCGTCACTACAGAGGTAATCCCCTTGGGTATACCCCATTGCACAGATTCTGTGTCTTTCTCCTGCACTCCCCGCTTCACGGGCAGTGCCCCTCTAGCTCTCTAATAAAGACTCTATTCCACAGCTGTGTCTGCCATCTGCTGAGACCTTGCCTCCCAACGGTGAGGCTCACAGGGCTCCTCCCTGTGGGCGGTACCATCTCTCACCTCAGCCCAGGACCCACATACCTACAAATCCTAACAGGTACACAGCAGGCATGCTGCCATTCTGTGTATTTTATACCACAGTTGAACTCCATTTAAACATTCTCGTGCATCTTGTGCCTGAAAACTGGTTAGGCTTGTGAGGGCTGAAAAGAAAGCATGCACTTGGGCACATAGCTGGGCACCCTGTGGAAAATGTACCCTCCGGCACATTAGAATCTTTGTCCCTTGAAGTTTATCCTCACCTGAAGGCATAATCCTCTTTCCATCTATGACACAGCAATGCCACTGCACTGATTATATGCCACAAGGAGAGGCTTAATTGAAAGAAGATGCATCAAGATCATAAGGATTCTCAAATTCAGTTTTGCTTTTGCATAAAGTATGCCATTAATAAAAAAAAACAAACATTTACAATGTTTAAAAAAGTAAGATAAATTCAAGTACATCTACCATATATCATTTTGCATATAGTCCCAAAATGAGAGTGGCAGCCCAATAATTTTCTTAAACTTACCGCTGCAACGTTTCGAACCCTTGTTCTTTGTAGAGTAGTTCTTGTTTCATTTGTGAGAGCTCACGTTTCAGTTTTTTCACCTGGAGTGGGGAAGGAATCGTGACATTGTTAATTGGAAGAATGTGTTATTTTAAAATGCTGAAACAGCATTTCAGTACAACTCTCTTACTGAGGTGTAGTTTTGAAGCCAAACTATGCTCTAAATTATATCCAGGAATATATTTCACATTCTCTAGCCTAATGAACAAAATATGTACAAGTGATTCCTTAAAACAAAGGCTCTTAAAAGCGTGAGGATTTTAAACTTTTCATCCTAAAAACTAATAATAGAGGGTGCAGCACTAAACAGGACACTGGCTCTTTTGCCCTTTCACAAAGCTTCCCAACCTTCTCCTGGAGGCACACCTAAACAGTCAGGTTTTCAGGATATCTATAATGAATATGCATGAGATAGATTTGCATACAGTTTATCTGGAGAGTTGAATCAAACAGCAGCAGAATATGGACCTCATTATTCTTAAAATAAAAAAATATTCACTTAAGTCCCAACTCCAGCCCCCTGGAACGCCTCTCCCATGTGCGTAAAAGTGTGCACGCACAGTATATATGTGTATAATTTTACACACATACTAGTTGCACAATTTTCTTAAGGGGCATGCCTGCAGGGCAAGTACAATTTTACCCACAGAAGTCCCTTTGAAAATGACCCTCATAAAACAAAACTGTCACTGGTATTTCTGGAAAGGATTATGTGGATTAAAAATCCTTCCCCCCCACTACCAGTCACTCCACAAAATTCAGCAAATATGAAATAAATGATAACAACAGGAACAAGTTTCACATTTCTTTTGGGCATAATTTCAAGAAAGCATTTTTTGTGCACTAAACTATGTTTTCTGATTATAAAATATGAATTATTTATGAACATTTGATAGTCCACCTTTTCCCAAAATTGGTCTCAAGGCAGATTACAATAAATTTAAATGAACAGAGGCATCAGGACAGCTTACAGTCAAATCTGAATTTGCAATTAACACAGCATTGGGATCCAGCATAGGAAAACCCATTCATGATAGTTTCAAGACCCACTTGTGTCCCTGTTGTATATAACACAGTCCCTCATCATTATGCACATAAATCATATTTTACTGAGCACTGAGCTTATCTTTGTGTACATTTTCCAGTTTATGCACATTTTTTAACTCCTGATGCATTAGCATACCATTCGGTTACTGCATCGGGAGGTAAAAATAAAATTAGCTTGTGCGTTAAGAAACTGTGTGCTAAATTTCAGCACACAGATTTAAAACTTTTTGCATCGGCCCCCAAATGGTCTAGAATACATCCAGTACACAGGGAAAAAAAGTAGTGACCATGGCAACTCAAAGCAAAGTCCAAAAAACTGAAGATATTGCCAATTATTTCCATGGCTGTCTTTTAAGAAACATAAGAACATAAGAAATTGCCATGCTGGGTCAGACTAAGGGTCCATCAAGCCCAGCATCCTGTTTCCAACAGAGGCCAAACCAGGCCACAAGAACTTGGCAAGTACCCAAACACCAAGAAGATTCCATGCTACTGATGCAATTAATAGCAGTGGCTATTCCCTAAGTAAACTTGATTAATAGTAGTTAATGGACTTCTCATCCAAGAATTTATCCAAACCTTTTTTGAACCCAGCTACACTAACTGCACTAACCACATCCTCTGGCAATAAATTCCAGAGCTTAATTGTGCGTTGAGTGAAAAATAATTTTCTCCAATTAGTCTTAAATGTGCTACTTGCTAACTTCATGGAATGCCCCCTAGTCTTTCTATTATCCGAAAGTGTAAATAACTGAGTCACATCTACTCGTTCAAGAGCTCTCATGATCTTAAAGACCTCTATCATATCCCCCCTCAACCGTCTCTTCTCCAAGCTGAAGAGCCCTAACCTCCTTAGCCTTTCCTCATAGGGGAGCTGTTCCATCCCCTTTATCATTTTGGTTGCCCTTCTCTGTACCTTCTCCATCGCAACTATATCTTTTTTGAGATGCGGCGACCAGAACTGTACACAGTATTCAAGGTGCGGTCTCACCATGAATCTTTTCAAACATCCACACACAAAAAAATGAGTATCAATATGCTAAACCAGTGGTTTAATGGCAAAATTCAAAGCAATTCAAAGCATGACATTAAAAGTTGGTCCCCCGACATGGAGCCGTGTTTCACCCAAAGGAAGCATCAGGAGGAACAGACCACCTAAAAACAAGAGAAATTAAATGTTGTATAGTATATCATCATATAAAATAAACAAAACCCATGTGGGCTACACACTGCTGACCAGAGGAACAAAGAAGGAAATACATACCAGAAAGCACCAGATTCGCAAATTAACTAGATATGCATTCACAGGCTGTAACATAAAATGCGTTCCGAGCTCCTAGGAATACATTCGGCTCACTAAAAATCTGCCAAAATGACCACATGACAAAGGGAATCAATCAAACCATGAATGACAGAACCATATGGCAAGACAAAGCAAATTAGAGGCCAGCATCAGGCTATCAAAATACAACTCGGACGTATCAGGTCAAATAGGCTAATGCATAATAATCAATGACTAAAGGAGTACAAAACAGAAGGGTTTATGTAAATGACCGTGAAACACTAATTGTTAGGGTCAATCTGTTAGGGTAGTGGATCCTTGGTCCGGGACGAGGGATGATACCCACAGGCAGTGCCAAGGTGTGCTCGTCTCCAGAAGGTGGAATGTACTGCAGCAACGCGATGAAAAAGTTCCAGGCAAAGGGTCCGAGGCAGGTGGCAAACAACACAGTCCAAGTTCCAGGCAAGGGGTCCGAGGCAGGCGGCAAGCAACAAAGTCCGAGTTCCAGGCAAGGGGTCCGAGGCAGGCGGCAAGCAACAAAGTCCGAGTTCCAGGCAAGGGGTCCGAGGCAGGCGGCAAGCAACAAAGTCCAAGTTCCAGGCAAGGGGTCTGAGGCAGACGGCAAGCAACAAAGTCTGAGTTCCAATCCGAGTCAAGCCAGAAGACAGAGAATCCAAGCCACAGGTCGGGGCAGGCAGCGAACAACAAAGTCCAATATCCAGGCAAAGGTCCGAGACAGGCGGTGAGCAGCAAAATCCAAATCCAATCCCAGTCAAGCCAGAATACAGGGAAACCAGAAGAAAACTAGCAGGCAACCACTGGAACCTTGTTGCAAAGGCGTCTTCCTGTCTTCAGGGAGAGGTTTAAATCTCCCTGGCTGATGATGTCATCTTCCGGGGCCGGCCTGGTTTTCGCGCTGCTGCCCCTTTAAGAGGCGGGGTTTGCCGCGTCTTCCCCGACGCTGCTCCCCGACGTCCGGAGGCAGTCGCGCCGCGGCCCATGCGCTGCTGGCCGCCCCGATCGGGACCCTGTGCCGGCAGTGTGATGAAAGTAGGGGGGCCTGGCCGCGGGTAAGCGCGGCCGGGAACCATAACACTAATAATCAGAGATGTTCCAAAATGTACCAACACTCTGGGGGATACTTAAAAATAAAAAGAACATTCAGTCTCCTGATTAAGCCTATCAGGAGCCAAAGAACAGAGTATATATATATTTATATCTCCCACCGATCCCGGTACATAAGAAGGGTCGGAAAATCTCCACCACAATCACAGCACCTGAAAACCTCAATGGCAAAAAAACTCAGGTCAGATAGGTCATGTTCTTGCAGTTTGCTCCTGGATTGGCAAATACATTTGCAATGTTCAAAAATACAGGTTTTCATTTTCTCCACATATAAGAGAAGGCAGGAGCACAAAATAACATATACGAGTCCTATCTGGCCAGAGTGCAAGTCCTGCCACTCGTGGAATGGGTGAACACAGAAAAGGAACATGACAAGGAGCAGGCGAAGCCATGGCTGCAAGGATGGCAACCGCTATTTACGCAGGAAGAAACACTAAGTTCCCAGGTCACAAGAATATTGCTTAAATTCTTCCCACAAAGAAAAGCAAAACGTGGAAATACATGAAAAACAGCGTGTGGGAATAACACTGACCAATATTTTCTAATGATGGAACAAATGAGTCCAACTTATCCCAAAAAAGGAAGTATACCGTACAAGCGAGTCTGTCTGAAATGCCTAGAATACATATTGCGAAATATGGTGAACGCTTACAGTCAATCATTTTACCATTACATGAATCCACCCCCAAAAATGTCTGCTGGCAAGTCCACAGGCAATGGATGTAGACACCATCCCTTTGGCACATTTGAGACAGGCTCGATAGCCTGCAGTAACTGCTTCCCCTGGATGGAAGTAGCTTGGCGTACAATTTGAACTATGCTTCCTGCAGAAGGACACTTTCTGTGTAGATTTATATATCTTTAAATCTATTTGGAATCAGACTGATGGAAACTTAGATTGTCAGCCCTCATGGGGCCAGGGAGAATACTTACTGTACCTGAATATAATGTGCCTTGAGCTATCAGTTAAAAGGTGTGAGTTAATTGCACAGTAAATAGATGCATAAACAATTACACTATTTGCCATCTAGTTGCTAGCTAAGCTATGCATTCAGTTGAAATCAATTTCATAAAAAATACATACAACCTAGATAATGGTTTCTTAAGCAAAGTAGGTTAGACTATTGATTAAATCAGTCTGTTTCACTTAAAATCATCATTTTTTGCTAAGACTATGCTATTTATTTAGTGATGCACTTGTAAATAGGCAAAGAAATCTCTGTTAGAGAGATCAAATTATGTTTTCAGCTATTGGGATGAACAGATTAGGAGATAGTCAGGCCTTAAGAATGAATTAACACACTGCAGCCCTTTAGGAGCCCATCTTGGGTAGGCAACGCATTAAAGAACAGCTCCACGCTTATACGGCCAAGGGGGGTGCGCCTGCCTCAGCTGACTTTTATACTTACCACATAGAAGCGGGGGGGGGGGGAGCTCGCTGGTCACTAATTTAGTTACGAGTTGTTATGGAGTTTTGTACAGTTATGATGACGTTATTGATATGTTTGCTAATTGATGATTATTCAATGTCTATGGGCTGCGGCCATCTTTGTCCAATCAATAAAATCTGCTTTTCGGAAGAAATTATGTAAATTGTGCAGTATTTGGGAAGTGGGAGGGGGAGGGAGGGTAAACGCAGCCTTTACACTGCCCCACATTGTGGGATGAACAGATTAGGAGATAGTCAGGCCTTAAGAATGAATTAACACACTGCAGCCCTTTAGGAGCCCATCTTGGGTAGGCAACGCATTAAAGTCTTGGTTGGAATTCAGCTCTGCCTTGAATGGATAAGCAAGCTGAATACTGCAGAGAAATTCTCATTGATTTATATTCAGACTGCCACGCCCATTGTGTAAGACTAACAAGAATGGCTCATATACATCTCTGCTAGGAGACAGGAGTTTTCACATGCAATACATACTTCAAGGGAAACGGTTTAACCAGTTGACTTCTGAATCTTATGGCACTATATTCTGAAGAAAACAGCATCAAGCAAATCTAAACAAGGAAAGCATTGTACTTCTGATGTCAAAGGCTGCTGATCACCTTCATGACAGGGAAGGGCTAATTTCCTCATGGATAGTCTTGACTTCCATTCCAAATAAAGGCAGATAACATGCTCCTAAGTCTCCTGAGATCATAATTAACAGAGACAGATTTTGTCTTCTGCTGGCCCTACACACTGATAGTGCAGGAGTGGTGGTGCAGATGGCCCCCCCACCCCCGTCTCTCTGCTATTGGGATCCTCTGGCTCAGAAGTATACAATTTCTTATAATAATCTTCAGTATTTTATAAAAAAAAAAAAAAAAAAAAAGTTTGTCTTGAAGTAAATGATGGATACTTGAGTTTTTAGATGTAGTATTTAGACCCATTTGCATTAACAGAAATTCTTCTTTGGAGACAGTGAAAGGGTTATTCTGAATCTGTGTCTAGTCTTTTTAAATTTTATTTTTAATAAGAAAATCTGTGAATTGATTTTCTTTTTTTTTTACTGTATTCTCATGGGGGTGTGGGTGTGTAAATTACCGAGCCACTCTTAAACCTGTATCTGGACTTTAGGACCTACTCAGTGCTTTCCAATTAGAATAGTTAACTGACTAAATGATAATAGTTCAATGGAAAAATATCTCTGCACTTAAGAACATAAGAAATTGCCATGCTGGGTCAGACCAAGGATCCATCAAGCCCAGCATCCTGCTTCCAACAGAGGCCAAAACCAGGCCACAAGAACCTGGCAATTACCCAAACACTAAGAAGATTCCATGCCACTGATGCAATTAATAGCAGTGGCTATTCCCTAAGGGGCGGATTTTAAGAGCCCTGCTCGCATAAATCCGCCCGGATTTACACGAGCAGGGCCCTGCGCGCCGGTGCGCCTATTTTACATAGGCCTACCGGTGCACGCAGAGCCCCGGGACTCGCGTAAGTCCAGGGGTTTTCCAAGGGGGGCGTGTCAGGGGGTGGGCCCGATCCGCGCGGCGTTTTCGGGGCGGGACGTAGCATTTCGGGGGCGTGGTTACGGCCCGGGGCGGTCTGGGGGCGTGGCCACGCCCTACGGACCCGCCCCCAGGTCGCGTCCCGGCGCGCTAGCGGCCCGCTGGCGCGCGGGGATTTACGTCTCCCTCCGGGAGGCGTAAATCCCCCGACAAAGGTAAGGGGGGGGTTTAGTCAGGGCCGGGGGGTGGGTTAGGTAGAGAAAGGGAGGGGAAGGTGAGGGGAGGGCAAACGAAAGTTCCCTCCGAGGCCGCTCCGATTTCGGAGCAGCCTCGGAGGGAACGGAGGTAGGCTGCGCGGCTCGGCGCGCGCCGGCTATACAGAATCGGTAGCCTTGCGCGTGCCGATCCAGGATTTTAGCGGCTACGCGCGTATCTACTAAAATCCAGTGTACTTTTGTTTGCGCCTGATGCGCCAACAAAAGTACGCCAAATCGCGCTTTTTGAAAATCTACCCCTAAGTAAATTTGATTAATAGCCGTTAATGGACTTCTCCTCCAAGAACATATCCAAACCTTTTTTGAACCCAGCTACACTAACTGCACTAACCACATCCTCTGGCAACAAATTCCAGAGCTTTATTGTGCATTGAGTGAAAAAGAATTTTCTCCGATTAGTCTTAAATGTGCTACTTGAGATCACTGAATTGTTACTGTGGTACCTGCCATTCAGAAAGCACAGGCATTGCTGCTATTTGTTGAAACCAGTTGGCTGTGGTCGGGATTGCTACAGCCCTGCATTTACAGGGTTAATCTTCAGGCTGAAAGTGACCTACTGAAAGACAGAGAGCAGGCACAACCTTTGGGTTCCCTGCTGATCTGCTTTGAACCAATAAGAGCTAGGAGTATGTTGCAGACTCAATGGAATCAGCACTTCCTGTGTGGTTTTTTTTCACTGTACCCATGGACTTTTGGCAAACTATTTTTCTTGCATAAGAACATAAGATATGCCACACTGGGTCAGACCAAGGGTCCATCAAGCCCAGTGTCTTGTTTACAACAGTGGACCCAAAAAACAGCAAGGCAGGCGATCTAACAACACCGTGAGGAAACAAAGAGGAATAGATGCCCAAGAAAGACTTTTTCAAATCTTTTCTTGGTGGAGACGTGTAGTACTTGTTAAATGCATTTAAATGCACACACTTTACAACAGTGGCCAATCCAAGTCACAAATCCCTGGCAAGTAACCAAACATTAAATAGATCCCCATGCTACTAATGCTGGCAACATGCAGTGCCTGTTCTCTACTGATTAATAGCAGTTTAGGGACTTCTCCTCCAGGAACTTATCCAAACCTTTATTAAACCCACCTACTCTAACTTCCTTAAACTTATCCTCTGACAATGAATTCCAGAGCTTAATTGTGTGCTGGAATTTTCAACAATTTGTTTTAAGTATATGACTTCCTGGGGTGTCCCCTAGTCCTTGTATTATCTTACCACCAAAAAAGCTCCAGAGCTGTTGTGAAAGAGAGCAGAGAAGCCAGAAGGAGAAGCTGCTGGGATAGAGAGAAGGAGAGTAGAGCAGGCTCCGAGAGACGGCTGGCACCTTCTTTGCCGCCTCTTTGCCACGGTGGAGCCAAGACATGTGAAAGCAGATCCTGTGTTTCCGTGTCCTTTACAAAGAAACTCCATTTCTTCTGCTACATCTTTTTTTTTAGAAGAGATTTGGATAAGCTTTTCTTCTGAGGGTTTAAGCTTTTTCAGCACCACTTCCATTCAGTCTACCCTGGGCGAGGTTCTTTCATAGGATTTCTCTTGCTCGTAGTAGTCAGCAGTTCTAGAAGGTCTTCAAATTTTTTTAAAAAGACACAGAGGTCAATATTCAAAGGCATTCGTCTGGATCGAGATACCCAAATAAATTCCGAATGTTATATATCGCCACTTATCCAGATAAGTTATATCTGAATAAATCACTACCCGGAAAACAATTATTTTGAAGCATTCCATGGCAGAGTTGATTTGTGGTGCAAAATAAGTTATTACAAATTAAAAAACAAAAACCAAACAAGTCTACCAATCCAATTTCTTACCTCCACCCCAGAAAAATAAATCCCCCTCCCCACTGAGCCCCTAAAATAATTATAAAATGTCGAAGGCCTATAGTCCCGAAAAGCTTCCTCCCCCCTAAATTGGCCAAATAAAATAATAAGAAATGTCCCCTGTAGAAGGGCACCTTCCCCCTCCTCTTGCCCATCAACACAACCTGATGCTTTCCACCCCATGTAACCCCACCACCCAACCCTTTACCATGGCTCTTTAATATTTTTAGCTACTTTTTCAAGCATGTTCACTTTTTTGTAAAAAGCAACTGTGAAGACAACTTGTTGTTTGATGTTTATTTCATTTCCAATAACTCAGTCTTTCAGGTCCTTAACTTCATCTTTAAGGTCTGAAACCACTATCAACATCTGTTCTCACAGCAATCATTTCAGCATATCAGCATTATTACGACTGCTTTGATATGTTAGATGAAATAACTCTAAATTAAGCTTGAAAATAAACTTTAGTTACTAGAGGGGCAGAATTTGAAGGCTTATTTGTGCCTACTGCAGTGGATTTTGTACTGCCAGAGTCGGCTGGAGAGAGGCATTGTCCACCATGGCTGAAGTTTGCCAGGGTAGATGCATGTGTCTGTTTTCTTGCCCATGATTTTATTGGTAAGTGATTCCTTGTGCAAAAGGAATCAGTTAAGAAAAGTCATGCAGATCCACTACTTGCACTGAGATCTTCTGTCCTACAACTTCATTGGGAGCCCATTAGTACAAATAGGGTAAACCCTTCCTTCTCATCTAGAAAAAAGAAAAATTAGGGAAAGTTCCTTCACAATTCTGATGTATAGTCATAGAAGATAACTTTCAAACAAACGGGCATAGCAACATACACTTGTGTATATGGCCATGAGCATATGTATACAAGTATTATATGCGCATTTGATAGACACGTGCTTTATAAAAGACACATATCTCTACCCCACAATATGGGGCAGATTTTCAAAGGGTTATGTGCGTACCTTACGCACGTAACCCCGAAAACCTGCTCCTGTGCGTGCCGAGCCTATTTTGCATAGGCTCGGCAACACGTACAAACCTCGGGACACGCGTATGCCCCGGGGCTTTGAAAAAGGGGTGGGAAGGTGGCGTGGTCGTGGGCGGGGCACCGGTGGGGCGGGCTGGGAGGGCATGGGTGGGGCGCCGATCACAGCGCGCGCATGTTATAAAATCGGGTGTACAATTGTGCGCACCGGGTAGCGCGCACAAATGTACCCTGCACGCGCAGATTTTAAAATCTGCCCCTATATGCGTTTATGTAGGTTTTGTATTGAAATGACATATATCAATGCATTGAGCACATATAATTTTCCTACCTATTTTAAAAATATTTGCACATACATTTAAGGCCTGACTTTAAAAGGGCCACCTGCATAAAACTGAGGGTTATGCGCATGGCCAAGCCTTGCGCATGCTGTGCGCATTTTAGAAGAGGCCCGGCCAAGCGCGTAAGCCCCGTTACACGCAGAAGTGCAGGGCCCTGCAAAAGGGGCAGGCCAGGACAGCGCCATTAGCCATTGTCCCAGGGAAGCATGCACCAGCAGCCGGCCACCGCGTGGAGTTTACTTCTGCTCCCAAGCAGCAGTAAGTGTGAAAATCGCATGCCGGCAAGCAGTGGCGTAGGCAGACGCAAGAGGTAAAATAAAGGTCAAGGGGGGTTTAGGATAGGGCTAGGGGGCAGGAGGGTTAGGGGAATGGAGGTTAAGTTAAGGGGTTAGGAAGTTCTCCGAAATCGGAGCGGCTTGGGAGGGAACGGGGGAAGGCTGCGGGCATCGGCGCGCGCAAGATGCACTAGTGTGCACCCCCTTCCGCATGTAGACTACCGATTTTATAACATGCGCATACCTGCGCGCGCATACCTGCGCGCGCATATTATAAAATCGGGCATCCATGTACGCATGCCGGGTAGATGTATGCCTGCGGGTAGGTTTTAAAATCTACCTCTATATATATATATATATATATATATATATATATATATATATATGATGTGGGATTTAATATTGAGGTCAGGTGATTAGCTGTCTGTTTTGTAAATTTGATAGATTATATAATAAAATGTGTTTTGGAAAGATTGTTTCAATGATTGTTCATGCTAAATATTCTCTCTCATTGGGCTGACTTGGATTTTGGTACTATCAGCTACCCTGTGCATTCTCCTTAACTTTATTTTACATGTTAAAAGCAAAGAGGTCAACATTTAAAAAAAGATGAGCACCTAAATTTGCTGCCTATTTTCAGTTAGTAAGAGGTCAAATTTCAAAGGGATTAGAAGCCTAACTTGAGCGCTCAGCAGTACGCACGGTTTACTTGCAAATATGTGCACATTTATTGTGCACAAACTTTACTCCTGATGCAATAAGGAGTTATGTACACAAAAAAATGTGTGTAAAACTATGTATATCGGTTAGTGCCCTCACATCTATCTATTTATTTATTTATAACTTTTCTATACCGAAGTTCAAATAACATGTAAATCAGATGCTAAGGAAGGCATTAGCTATTATCCTGCAATGCAGAGAACTGCGTAGGCTTAACCCATTTCCATAAGTCCTAATTTTCAGAAGCCTGTGCGCGTAAATTTCGGGGGCTGCTCACGTGGCTGGGACCTGCATGCACCATGTGCATTTTCCAAAGGGCCCAGCCCCGCCCATAACTCCTGATAGACGCCGAAGTGCCGTACTTCAAGAAAGGGGAGGGCTGGGGAAGCGGCGTTTAGACGGGGAGCCGCTGTCCCGGGGAAGCGTGCCCTGGAGTCTACTGCTTCTCCGACAGACCAGTAAGGTAAAAAAAAATTTAAAAATCGAATAGGTAGGGAGTAGGAGTCTGTGAGGAGAGGAGAGGAGAGGAGAAAAGGTAGGAAGGTTAGATACGGGCATAGGGAAGTTTCCTCCCGTTCCGCTCCTTAATTGGAGTGGACTGGGAGGGAACTGGGGAAGCCGTACTCGCGTCACCGCACATTGCTTTTTAAAACCCCCCCCCCCCCCATGCAAGTCCCGGGCCACCCGCACGTGCGCGCACGGATGTTAAAATCTGGCGCACATGTGCACACAGATATCATATTTTATAACAAGCGCACGGCAACGCTCGCATGTTATAAAATCGGCGCATCCATGTGCACGTGCCGGGAACTGCACAACATGGCATGCAAATGCTCCTTTTAAAATCGACCCCTTAATGCTCAAAATTTAACTCCTGGACAAAGGTGGAGTAAAATTCCTGAGGCCTGTGTTAGTCTATGGAGCTGAACCTGGAGTTTGTAGTACGCGGGTTCCTGTACTCAGAATTGATGCCCAGAAAAAATTATCTGCACACAAATCAATTTTTCATGCATAAAATATTTTTGCACACACAAAATGTTTTTATGCACAGATCACTTTTTCTGTATCAAACTGAGCTAATAGAAAAAATGAAAACATAATATAGAAGTACATAAATCCTTGTTTATAGACATCTTTTGTAAGACAACATCTCTGATAGCATAGTGTCAGGTATTGGCTTAGCTCTCTATTAAATCCTTATGTTATTCTTTTTTCACTCAAATGATTGAAGATAAGTTGTACACATTCCTCATCAAAATTAAAAGATCTAAGAACATAAAAATTGCCATTCTGGGTCAGACTGAGGGTACATTAAACTCAGTATCCTGTTTCCAACAATGTCTAATCCAGGTTCTTGGCAGAATCCCAACCAGTTGACAGATCCAATGCTGCTAACTCACAGCAATAAGTAGTGAATTTTCCCAAGTCTATCTGCTTATTAACAGTTTAGGACTTCTCAAGGAACTTATCCAAACCTTTTTTAAGCCCAACTATCGGGCCGATACAGTAAGGTGCGGTAGAAAGGGGTGCGTTAGTGCCGGGCGCACCCGCATTTGCCGCACGCACAGTTTGAAACACATACCGCTCGATACTGTATTTAAATGGCATGCAAATGCAAGCCGCGTCCAACGTGCGTCCAATAAGCACAATCCATTTTACTTTTAAAGAGGCGGTAAGGATGGGTTAAAAGGGATAGTGAATTGCAGGTAGGACTAACGCGGCCAAATTGTGAGTAGAAAGTGGGTTAGAAGCAGGGTAACCGCGGCCGCACTTTACTGTATCGGCCTGTATGATAGATGCCTTCTCCACATTCATCAATGAATTTCTGAGCTTAATTGTGCTTTGAGTGAAAAAGAAATCGTTGAATTGTTTTAAATGTACTAATTACTAACTTCATGGCGCAACCCCTTGTTTTTGTATTATTTGAAGAAGTACATAACCAATTCACATTTACCCATTCTATTCCACTCATTATTTTAAAGACCTGTATCATATCCCCTCTTAACCATCATTTCTCCAAGCTGAACTGCATTAACCTCTTTAGCCTTTCCTCACAAGGGAACAGTTCAATCTCCTTTATCATTTTGGTTGTCTCTCTCTGTTCCTTTTCCAGTTCAGTTATATTTTTTTTTTGAGATGTGGTGAACAGAATTGCACATAGGGCCAGATTTTCGAATCTACATGTGGGCATCGATTTGTGCAAGCAAAAATCAATGCCCAATTTTATAACATGCGCGCGCCAAGCTCTAGGGGAGCCCCGATGGCTTTCCCCGTTCCCTTTTGATATGATATTATGATGCTGTTAGTTGTACAGTATGGGGTAGATTTTCAGAGGGTTATGCGCGTAACCCCCGAAAACCTACCCCAAACCCCCCCTGCGCGCGCCGAGCCTATCTTGCATAGGTTTCCGGTGCGCGCAAAGCCCCAGGACGCGCGTAAGTCCCAGGACTTTCCTGGTGGAGGCGTGTCGGGAGGCGTGTTGCGACTGGCGCATCATCGGGGGGCGTATCGGGGGGGGGGCGTGACGCGGCCGACGCGTCATCCAGGGGCATGGCCACGGCCTCCGGACCAGCCCCCGGACTGGAGCATGGCACGCGGCAGCCAGCCCGGCGCGCGCAAAGTTACGCCTGCCTCGAGCAGGTGTAACTTGTTCAACAAAGGTGGGGGGGGGGGGGGTGTAGATAGGGCCGGGGGGTGGGTTAGGGAGGGGAAGGGAGGGGAAGGTGGGGGGAGGCCGAAAGAAAGTTC
This sequence comes from Rhinatrema bivittatum, assembly GCF_901001135.1. NCBI lineage: Eukaryota > Metazoa > Chordata > Amphibia > Gymnophiona > Rhinatrematidae > Rhinatrema > Rhinatrema bivittatum. The sequence goes on along the minus strand of NC_042615.1, from coordinate 111,942,023 downwards.
CCTCCGAGGCCGCTCCGATTTCAAAGCAGCCTCGGAGGGAACGGAGGCAGGCTGCGCGGCTCGGCGCGTGCAGGCTGCCGATTTTGGGCAGCCTTGCAAGCGCCGACCCCAGATTTTAATGGATACGCACAGCTACGTGCGTATCTATTGAAATCCCGCATACTCTTGTTCGCGCCTGGTGAGCGAACAAAAGTACGCGTATGCGCAAATTTATAAAATCTACCCCTATGTGTATCAGCCTATACTATATAAATACACAGAGCAAAAGAGCAACATTATAAGCATCCCTGGAGAATACACAAGAGAAAGAGGAAATAATAATCGATTGCCTAAATTTCACAAAAGGGAAGATGATGATTTCAAAATAAAAAGACAGACTATAACCAAGTTAAAATACATAGGGAAACAGTACAAAGGAAATAAAGAATAGACTAGGGGACAAGTAATTTGCAAATTGTGATCAGGTAATATCAAATTGTTTCATTAAGCAGTGTATGCTAAGTGAAAAGTACTAATCCTACTTGTCTTATGAACTTTCTGTGTGCCTCAGTCTTTAGTCTTTATTAATCAAACACAGGATAATGTACTAAGCTGTATAAAAATCTTCTAATAATGCACCTAATAGCCAATGTTAATGCTAGTGTTATATCCTGCAAAAGAATATATTAAACGCCAAAGGAACATTAAACCCAGGTTTTTGTGAGCAATAAGACTGATAATAATTTGCATTTGTATCCCACCTTTCCAAATAATGCTGAAGGCGGCTTACAGAATTATTAGTAATCCAGGTTCTATAAGGGACTGCTCAAAAGAGCTTGCAAACTAAAAAGTGAATATTAAAAGCCCGGCGGCCACCAAATCAGGAGATGCATGCACAAGTCGGGCTCACATGTGCCCACCAAATTTTAAAAGCCGCCCAGATGTGCACAGATCTCCCACTGCATGTACAAACTAATTTTCCTCTTAAAAAAAGGCAGTCCAAAGAAATGAAAAAAAAATGTGACTGAGTATACTACTGGCATGGCTATGAAGAATAACCCATGGGTCACTTCAGCAGGAATAACAAATAGAAAATACAACTTTCAAAGTGCCATAACCTAACTAGGGCTATCTAGAAGGAGTAAGCAGAAAACGTGAGAAAGAAGAAAAATATTTTCTAAACTTTACAGGGCCACAAGAAGGAAAATAACACATCCAATAGTCTCAACAAATAAATACAAACCAAGGGAAGCTGCAAAGCTGCTTTAGAGTAGGAATTGTCGGGCATGGGAAGTAAAACTCTTGATTTTTCTATAAAGCTCTGGAAGAGCACAGTAATCTGACCCTCTTGCGTGGCTCGGTGAACTGCATCTTCAGAGAACTTTTACTAGGAATCTTCCAAAGGAAAAAAAGATGAGTAGTGGCACAAAGCAAGAGTTCATCTGCTCTCCTGCTGGATATAGGATTTTCAAGTCTATTCTGAAATGAGATGGCATAAACTGAAATATTTCTCATGTTATTTCTGCTTTTCTTCTTCAAGAAAGCATCTTGCACTGGAAGTTAAAGCTTTTCAAGATGATACTGCATTCCCCTGGCATTTCAACCATAATGAAAAATCCCTAGAATTCAATCCTAGGCCTATTTGAGGTTGACAGTTCCCTAAAAGTTAGATTTCTATATAGCCTGAGTTCAGCTAGCTCCAAGCATAACCTTTCTAAATAAAACTCCCCTGGAGCTAAAATGAATATGCTTACCCTAACTGTTGTAGTTGAGATCTCCGCCTTCAGGATATCAGGGTCATATTTAGTACTGGATGATGATCCTGAGAACACTTGCAAGAAAAATAAGAAAAATGTTAATAAAACCACTGTTAATGTATATGTTAAAGCTACAATATAATTCTCTTTCTTTGCAGAAAAATGTTTCAGACTATTTGATATGAGATCAATTTTCCACAAGCTGCTGAGCAGTAAAGATAACGGATTCATTTGTTACTTTTAGATGTATTTACAGCCAAACTTACAGGCCGATACAGTACAGTGCGCTCCAACGGAGCACACTGTTAACCTGCCCTTGGACGCACGTTTTCCCTTACCCCTTATTCAGTAAGGGGCGGAAAACACGCGTCCAACCAGCAGCACCTAATAGCGCCCTCAACATGCAAATGCATGTTGACGGCCCTATTAGGTATGCCCGCGCGATACAGAAAGTAAAATGTGCAGCCAAGCACACTGCTTTTCTGTGCACCCTCCGACTTAATATCATAGCGATATTAAGTTGGAGGTCCCGAAGGGTAAAAAAAGTAAAAAAGAAAAAAGAAAAAATGTAAAATGGGCCGGCGGCTGTCGGGCCGAAAACAGGACGCTCAATTTTGCCGGCGTCCGGTTTCCAAGCCTGTGGCTGTCAGCGGGCTCGAGAAACGACGCCAGCAAAATTGAGTGTCAGCTGTCAAACCCGCTGACACTCAAAAGGAGGCGCTAGGGACGCGCTAGTGTCCCTAGCGCCTCCTTTTGCCCATTTCTACCGCACCACCTAATTTAAATACAGAATCTTCCGCTCTCCCGCGGACTTTACTGAATTGGCCTGTTAATTGGCTAGGTTTGCAGCTGAAAATTTTCCTAAATCTAGCTGGATAAATATCATTGACTGATTCTGTTTAAGAACATAAGATGTGCCGTACTGGGTCTACCCAAACATCCATCAAGCCCAACATCCTGTATCTGACAGTGATCAATCCAGGTCACTCAGAAGCACCCAGGAGATCCCAAAGAGTAGATCCGTTCCTTGTTGCTCACTCAAGTGGATAAATGTTTGATGTCCAAATTTTATCTGGCTAATAATAATTTATGGACTTTTCCTCCAAACCCTTTTAAACCCAACTATGCTAGATGCCTTTGCCACATACTCTGGCAACGAACTGGACACTGAATGAAAAAATACTTTCTTCAATTTATTTTAAATCTGTTACCTGTTGGTTTCATGGAGTGACCCCTTGTCTTAATACTATTGGAAAGGGCAATCATCCCGTTCTATCCCACTCATGATTTTCTTCACCTCTTATCATATCCCTTCTCAGTTGTCTCTTCTCCAAGCTGAAGAGCCCTGACCTGCTTAACCTTTCTTCATAAGGGAGTTATTTCAACCCCTTTATCCTTTTAGTTGCCTTTCCTCTGAATCTTTTCTAGTTCGGTTATATCTTTTTTTGAGATAGGGCAATTGGGAACTGCACACAATACTCAAGATGAGATCTCACCATGGATCAATACGGAGGCACAATGATATTCTCTGTTTTATTCTCCATTCCTTTCCAAATAATTTCTGACATTGTTTGCTTTTTTGATTGTTCTAGTATACAAGCTGAGGATTACAATGTGTTGTCCTGAACTCAAGATCCTTTTCCTGGGTGGTGACTGCTAATATGAAACCAAGCACTATGTACTTATAGTTGGAATTATTTTTCCCTATGTGCATTCTTTTGCACTTTTCCACATTAAATTTCATCTTCTATTTAGATGCCCAGCTACAATTCCTCACAATCTGTGTTATAACAACTTGGAATAATTTTGTGCCATCTGTAAATCTGATCATCTTGCATGTTACTCTCTTTTTTAGATAATTTATCAAAAAAATAAATGTGTGTCTCAGCTGAGCACATTGAAAAGAAGTACAGAAAAGCAGCAGTTTTCTCTGTTCTTCTTTTAAAGTTTAAAAAAAAAACAACTCAGCTGGCCACATTGAAGACCGACGCCGATATGCTTGGCGTCGGTTTTCATAACTGCAGTCCGCCAGTTATCGGCATCAGTGTTCATAACCGGCAGACCGCTGGTAACCACGGGGTCGCATTAGCAAGGAGGCACAAGCGACCCTAGAGCTTCCTTGATAACGTGACCCCCTAATTATAATATAGCATGGTGCCCCCCCTTGCGGGCACCATGCGTGCATAAAGAAAGCGGGTGCTGACTTTTCAGTGCCCGTTTTTCGGCGCGTTTTTTTGGCATCGGCCCCTTAGATTGTAGGTCCTCTGGGGATAGGGAAATACCTACAGTACCTGAATGTAATCTGCTTTGAAGTGGTACAAAAAGCAGAATTTAAAAAACTCTACAGAAGGTATGGGAATATTTTGCACAGAGTGGCAGTTATAACCCTAAAAACCTTGCTGGGTGCACTGGGTGGGCTATTTCGGTCTTTTTCTGCCATTATTTACTATGTTACTATGGTCCTACTACAGATTCCTGGGGCATTCCACTATTTCCCTTTCTACATTTAGAAAACTGACCATTTAGTCCTACTCTGTTTCCTGTCTTTTAACCAGTTGCCAATCCAAAATAGGATTCTGCCTCCTATCCCATGACTTTTTAAGCCTGCTATTCAATCACATAGTTTTAGGCTTAGCTGATAGGTGCTGAAAATCGATGACAACAAGCTTAACATCTTTCCCCCAGCCTAACCACATTTTATACATTTAGGCACTTAAATCTAGCTGGTCAAATGGGAGGAATTTTTTAAAATAGTTTAATTGACCAACTCCTTACTTTAATTGGTTAAACCTTTTGAAAATTCCTCTACGAAAATAATGTAATTTCATCCACTGATTTATCAGTATATCAACTCCCTAAACCTTCTTCTGTCCCTTTCATTCCCATATAGTCAGAATCACAATGGCACAAACAAAGAACATAAAAAGCTAAAATGTCATTATTTTCCATTCATTATTCTGAGCAAGTCATTTTAGTTTCTTATTTACTTACAGCTTGTGCGAGAACTTGATTTTTCTTTGTAGGCATCATTTAGTCGCACATACTCATCCAAGGCTAGAGCCAGTCTCTGTTCTTTCACCTGGTACAGCTCTTTCTGCATACTGAGGGCATCCTGTGCCACCATAAGATAGTCTTTTAGCATCCTCTCCTGCTCTTTCCTCCATAGTTTGCGGGGATCTTCTATCTGTGTGGTTTCTTAAATGCAATGTAAAAAGTTTTCAAGATCAATATGCACTATTAGAATAAATAGTAAGTCAAACAGAGTATTTTAACTTGCTATTGAAAATTAGTATTCATTCTCTAAACACAAGCAAGCACCAAGAAAAAAGGTTGCAAATTGCTGAAGTAAGCATTGTCTGAATTATCAAGGCTGCTCTCCCCGTAAAAATGTTGCTAGTAGTACTACTACCCTTAACATAAGGTTTGGAGGTTACCTGCCCGGAGCAGCAATTACTACCAGAAGAAACTTGCTCTGCAAACTGGATGGACCATTTGGTCTTTTTCTGCCGTAATTCCTATGTAACTATATATTTATTTCTTTATTTATTTACTTACTTTTATATACCGGTGTTTGATTTTGCATATCACATCGGTTTACATTTAAACAAAATTTGCAGGAACTTATGCATTACCTTTGTCAAATACATTAAACATTTAAATATGGGGATTGTTAACAAGGGATATAAAAGAACATGGGGAATGGCTAACACTACGGGATGCATGAAGGGATGCACAAAGGGGAGTGCCCCTTTGTCGTGCCCCTTCAGCGCGTGACGCCTTGTGTTATGGCGCCGTTTAACGTCCATCACAGTCCTCAGTGACATCAGAGGGGGCGGGTCTCCCAATCAAGGATTACACACCGCCCCTCCCCTCTCAGTTCCAGATGGATTCTTTCACCTTTTTTTCTTTCTTTCTGTCTTTCTCATCACAGTTAGTTCAGGGAGCCCGCTGGTGATGGTGTGTGGCATCCCTGTGCGCAGGCACCCGGTGTATGTATGTATGTATGGCAGTTCGATTTAGTCAGCTCAAAATGTTGAGTGAAAATGAGATCTGCGGTTTTACAGCACTAAGTATACACCATTTTGCAGAGAAAGTGAAATTGCTTACCTGTAACAGTTCTCTGGGTCGCCAGTCATATACACATGGATCACATGACTGAGCTTGGCACCAAATAGACGGAATCTTCCACAGCTTTCTGAAAAGGGCAAAAGCCTATTAATGCCCATGTGCAGTAGTTCCCATGCTGCTGTGGCCCTGTAGTTCCCCTCAGTTCTAAATTAACAGTGTGAGTGGTGGAAGAACAATTCTCTGAAGGGAAGAAGTTATGGTTTCTGTGACTAATGATGAACTGCTATTTTCAGAAAACACCTGTTACAATTAAGCAACTGTGCTTTCTCTGAAGACAAGCAGTGTACCAAGTCACACACATGGGACTCCCTACCTAAAGTTTGTCTTAAGCAAAAAGAGGAAACAAACCCCAATGGATAGGAATATTTTTGTTGGGAACATTATTTTATATACAGTCATACAAATATATATATATATATTTTTTTTTTTTTTTTTTTTTTTTTTTAAACAGGGAAGACACCCACATTTATAAAATAGACCCTAGGAGAAATGGTATCTGGACCATGTCTTCCTAATGCAGATCCCCTTAATGGAAGTACAGTTTAGATAATATGGGCAATCATTAATCAACATCAACATAACCCTAACGTTATGGGCTTTGACATACGCTAAGGTTTCATCTGCCTGGGCATAACAGAAAGAGAAAGGCCTGCAAACATAAGAGCCTGAGAGAATCAATGACCATGTCAGAGGTTCTCAGAGCTTCTTCAAAAGCAGTGTAGGCCATACGGACCAGATACTTTTCATTCATCTCACCAATATATCAGGTGACAGACCTCTGCCTAAGAACATGCCATACTGGGTCAGACAAAGGGTCCATCAAGTCCAGCATCTTGTTTCCAACAGTGGGCAATCCAGGCTATAAGAACCTGGAAAGTACCCAAAAACTAAGTCTATCTCATGCTACTGATGCTAGTAATAGCAGTGGCTATTTTCTAAGTCTATTTGATTAATAGCAGGTAATGGACTTCTCCTCCAAGAACTTATCCAAACATTTTTTAAAACCAGCTACACTAACTGCACTAACCACATCCTCTGGCAACAAATTCCAGAGTTTAATTGTGCATTGGGTGAAAAAGAACTTTCTCAGATTAGTTTTAAATGTGCTACATGCTAACTTCTTGAGAGAGAAGCTCTTGACGGAGGAGCTTTGAATTTCTGGGCTACTTCCAGGATTGTATACAAGTATCCCATTATGCAGATTTGGTAAGAAGCTATGTGGGACTGAAGAATAACATTTTGATAATGTTTCTTCCTCAAAAGGTCCAAAGTCTGAGAATCATATCAAGGGCGTATTGAGGCATGGGTACTACTACTTTTCCCTTTTAATGGAAAATTTGACTGCCATATTCTGGTGGTATAACTGGGGCTTGTTAAATCCCATAGCTGCCTGGATCCAGTACTTAATTTCTACCTTCTTACCAACAGGAAGTACAGTGTGTCATATTCCATACATCCTGAACAAAATCTGTTTTAATTGTTTTTACGTATTTTGATATGTTTGTAATATTTTATGTATATTTATTATGGCTGTTTATTATGTGATCTACCTTGAGCTATATATCGGATGATGTGGAATATAAATTTGAATAAATAAAAAAGAAAAGGTCTTAGGTGGAGATCTAAGGTCTGAATAGGTTAGTAGGGTATTCCTCTTCAGAAAAGTATTCCCCTGACAGGTATCTAGAGCACAGGGTTTGTCTTAGAAAACATTGCTGAAAGGATGTTTTATAATTGCACCAACTCTTGGAGCCTAGGACCTCTAAGGCCTAATTATGTCTAATTGGGCTTCAGAAATAAGTGGAATGAAAAGGTAGGAAAGGTTTTCTGCTTGATCCCATTTGACTTTGATTTGGAATAGATGCTACAAAGACAGCCTCAGGAGTGCTGAATCAGTGTTGATGCTGATATGCTCATCACCAAAGGGGAGGTGCCAAGAGAAAGATCACTTGAAGTACCAAGAGGTATCAAAATGCCCAGTGCTGGGTCCCTGACAAGTCTGATGTGTCATGTGAACACTATGTCAATTCTCCTGTTCAAGTCTGCCTTGAAGAATTCTAATGACAATAGCGAGGCTGGCCTCATAGGGGAATGGATGTCCTCCAAAGTTCATGAAGTCACCACCAAAGTCTTTGGAGACCAGTGCAATGTCTCAGCCTGGAAGATAGAGTTGCGGCTTTGGATAGTTTGGAACTTCTTAGGCTCTCAGATGCACATATCAAAGAGACATTGATGCCCTGAAGCCTCCACTCAATGGTCAGCACCAATTATTCAGCTCCTTGCATGAGCAATCAGAGCCCTAGGCTTAAATTGGAGGAGTGACATTTCTCTCAACTCTTGGGACTATCATAGACCACAGCTTAAGAACCTCTTTGGTGCAGCCTGGTCATTAGTGCTCAGTGTAATCTGTGGTCTTTGAGTTGAGTCTTTCATGCCAACTTGACAAAGATGGATTTTAGTTCACCAGCAAGGAAAGCTAGTGTGTCTATTATTTGGGATCCTGCTGGGAACTTGTGACCTGGATCAGCCACATAACTGACAGGATGCTGGACTTGATGGACCTTTGCTCTGACCCAGCATGGCATTTCTTAGGTTCCTATGAAGCGTTATCTTTCCAAATCCAAACTATATTGAGTGGCATCTTCATACAGATGTTACAGTGGCCGAGTCCTCGCCTTGTCCCAGGTACATGTAGCAAACTATCTGATGGTCAGTACTGGATAAGGTTTTTTGTACTGGGGAAAGAACGCAAAGCTTCTGGCCCTCTTCTCAGAACAGTATGGAAAATTGGCAAGCCAAAATCAAACTAAAGGATTTTCCCTAATCAGAAAGATGGTCCAAAGAGATGATAAAATCTGGCATGACAGCCTGTTAGTATAGTTACAATGAAGGAAAAACATGGGCCGGTTCATCAAATCAAGAAAGGAAAAAAAGAAAACCGTGGTGAAAAAAAAAAACTATCTAAGGAAAACTAAGACTTTATGCAAAAGACTGAAGACAAAAAGATCAGCTTCTAGATCATCTCAGCCAAAAAAAACAAACTAAGACAAGCTGTGGGAGCTGCAGCAACATGGGAACTAATGCTCATGGGCAGCAAAAGCTCCAAATGAGAAATAATGCCCGCTGTACAGCGCTCTGAAATAATCCGTCCCTTTGGTACTGCGCAGTTTCGTGATCCACATTTGTGTGTGTGCGACTCTGTGAGCTGCTTGTCTTCGGAGAAAATAAGTTATAAGCTTTGTTCTGCACAAATTCACAATTTGCTTACAGATGCTATAAATTTAACTGCTTGCCAGCTTCTCTAGAGACTACCAAGATTCCAGAAAGGTTGCCGCAGGGAATGCGGTGTCACCGGGGAGGGAGCATGCCTTTCCAGTGCTTGACTGGATCATATGGGGAATCGGTTCAATTTAAGCTTACTTAAACTGAATTTACTTTGATGCTGCCTCTCCCTTTGTTTTGGTTATGCAAATGAAACTGCTAATAAAACCAGACCAGCAGTGTTCAGAAGTACCCAAGATAGCTGTTATTTTCTAAAAGGTAAACATGTATACATTTCTGAATTTCTTTGTACACTTTTGCACCTGCTAATTGACTAGCACAAATCAAATCGGATTTGCTTATTGTCTGCAGTTTTTGGGTGGGAGATGTGGGTGAACTGGTGGGGATTCAGGGTGAAATGCAAGAAGGTCTAGGAGAACAGGAAGACGACTGGGTGAACTGGTAGAGGAATCAGCAAACTGGCGAGTCCAAGAACTCATGTTTATTTTACAAAATACTACCCGACTCCGCTTTTTATTCTGGATGGTTATTTGCGCAGCGTCAAAATTATTTCACACGTAAAACAGAAGAGGATAACTTGAAAACATGCAAGAGTGTGCCCATATAAGCTATATGGACGCGTGCACGCATACACCTGTATTCTACATCATGCACACAAATGAGCGCACACTATATAAGAGCAAATCTACCCATCAGCATGTTGGCATATCTAAAAATATGCAGCATGTATTTTAAACATAACCATACAAGTTTTAACTTATCCGGCTAAGTGATGAAAAAATCTGGTTAAATAGCGCTGTGGCGACTTATCCAGCTAAGTAGTGATGTTTAAAATTTATTCGGCTAAGTAAGATTGCCAGATAAGTAAGATAGATGAATAATTAGTGTTTGAAGACTTGTCTATCTTACTTATGTGGTCTGGTAGCATTTTTTAAGACTTATTCAGATAATTTGCGTTATTGCTATGTCAACGTATTTATACTCCTAATTTTAAACATTTACATGAGGAAAAGTAACTTGCATATCTTTCTTAACATTTGTCGGCTTTTACGCAAGTAAATTATCAAATTTTATAACGTCTGCAGGAAGGAAATTACCACTTTACCAATTAGCCCACCAATTTGCCTAGCCTCTCTCTAGTCAAGAAGACCCCTGGTTCTTCAGTCTGAACTCCCCACAGTTTACCCAGACTCCTCATTCAGTCAGTATTTGGCTAGAAAGATTTTTAAGCTGACTTACACCAGATAATTAGCAGGTGTAAATGCTCAGGTAACAGCCATACGTGCATCACTTTTACAGGTTATAAAATAGCAACTTAAACACATGAATGTGGGCCTCACTCTAGAATGCCCATGACTCACCCCTTCTTCTTATGAGCAAACTTATTTGCACATTATTATTTGCATGTAAATTCTGGAAAACCCCTACAGGGATCCCTCGTGGGATTTCCCTGGGAGGCCCATTCATTTGGCTTTGTACACTTCTGGCAGTACAAATTAAAAACTCTAAAAGAAAGATCTGTAATAACTAACGAACCAGAATACAATAACCAGCTTCCTTTATATTTATTATCTGATCATGCATGTGCAGATAAAACAGGTCATCAGCAGTAAGCCAAAATATGAGAGCTCTGAGCGGTGAAGCAAAAATTCACACCTTATAAATGATCTTAAGACACTGATAGCAAGCAATAAACAAATCAATGGTCAGTATATCATACTCTACATGAATATTAATGACAAATCAATATTCATCGAATTGCAAGAACAGAGGGGTAGATTTTCAAAGGCGTGTGCGTTGACCAGTGCATGCGGTTCCCGGCGCGTGCACATGGATGGGTTGATTTTATTATATGCGCGTGTCACCGCATACATGTTAAAAAATACAAATCCCCCATGCACATGCGCAGCTGATTTTAATATCAGCACGCAGCGACGGGAGTAGGCCATTCCCATTTCCCTCCCAGTTCGCTCTAATTAAGGAGCAGCCTGGGAGGGAAATTTCCTATCCCCCTTACTACCCTTATTACCTTTTCCCCTCTCCTCCCCAACCTCTAACCCCTTCCTATCTAGGCAAACTTTTTTGGATAAATTACTTACTGCTCCTCCAAAGGAGAAGAAACTTCCATGTGCCAGCCCACTGCCGGCGTGTGCTACCTTAGGACAGGGCCTAATGGCTGCTGCCCCGGCCGGCCCCACACAGACCCCTGTCTCTTTGAGACAGGCTGGCACTTCTGCGCATACTGAAAGATTTGCTAGTGGCCGTTTCTAAAATGCGCTCGGATTGCACAAGGCCCAACCATGCGCGTATCCCCCGGTATTTGTGCGTACCAGGCTTTCAAAATTCACCCAGTAAACCTAATTTGTGTAATTAATATTTATCTGTAGGCTTACGTTTTGCCTACATGATAACAGTTAGCTTTTTGGAATAAACACTCTAAATATCTCCATATACGGTTATGCTTGGCTACTAAAGATTATATAAATATATAATTCCTAGCATGCTGTAGCTACATCATTTTCAGTACTTCTGCCTTCAGCTGTTTCTAGCTAGGCCTAAAAACACAGTCTCAGTCCTTATGACGGCTACTTAGCATAACCTAGCCAATATTTCAAGCCTGAAATCCAGAAATTCATTACACTATGTTTGAGGTTTACAAAATAGCACTTACGTGAATAGGCACTACTTGTGCGTACATGTGATAATTTTTACATAAACATTCTTTTACATAAACATTCTTTTAAAATTCACCTTTAAGTATGTAGGTTTTTAAAACAGATAGAGAAAATATGCATTTTCTTGCATTGTTGATATATGCATGCACTTTCAGAGATAAATTATGTGCCATTTTATAAACTGTGCCACTCTTGCCACACAGATTATAACATACTAGTATTATTGTCTGTGCATCCACTTATGCATGCAAATACTGTACCATGGATAGGTTTGAAAATTTGACTCTGTATTGGAGTTAGGAATTAGGGAAAAAGGAAACTGGCCAGCTTTTATAAATTACACAGAAGACCTTTGGACTTTATTAACACTTTTTTTATAACCAATTTTAAAGCAGGATCCATGCTATAGAGGTGGGTGTGATGAAGAAATGCCATTTTGGCTCCCCGTCTCCCCCCAACAATTCTTCTGTCTAGAGACGCCACTGATTTTTTGTGACCTTAAGCATTAGTACAAGAAGGATTAAGGGGGGAAGCTGGAGAGGCACACAAATGCATTGGCCCCCGGGCACCGGAGACCCTTGATGCACCACTGGGTGCAAGCCATATGGGGCCGCAAGCGGTGGCAAAGAGGAGTGGAGATTTGGCGGGACGCGAGCAGTGCCCAACCTGCTCGTGACCCAGAAAACCACATAGTCGGCGGGCGTGATCGAGAATGAGGTAGGAGTCGGGGCCGAGACCGGGGGGTGGTGGCACGACCCGGGGGGGGGGGGGGGGCGCAAGGGAGAAGGCTCACCTAGGGCGCCAAATCCCCTTGCACTGGCCCTGGATGCTGGAGGTGCTTCACTCAAGAGGTGAGGGGTGTTACAGTGTGTATGTTCCCTACATTCTCCTCAGTAAAAACTGGGGCAAAGAATGAATTCAGTTTCACTTATTTGGATTTTATTTACTGATAGGAAGCATCCTTCCCATATATGTTTATTTCTATCTAGGACAAGAGTAAGTCTTCACTAGCTAAAGTTTCCCATTTGCATAAAGGGAGAAACTATATATGGGGTACTGAGCAGAATAACCAAAGGATATTGCTTCTGTGACAACATGAAAGGTGAGTTAATTTTAACTAGCAGTTTTGTCAAATGGATCTGGCTAACTTGCGCTGTATATTCAGTGGTGCAGCCGGCTTACTTTAGGACAGACCTATGGCCCGGCCAGAGTTGGCCAGATAATTCAACCAGCTAACTCTGAATATCAAGTTAATAGTTAACTTAACCAGCCACTTCAACTCCTCCCTAATCTTCCCCAACTTAGCTGGCTAAAAACTTCGCAACAAAAAAAAACTGTCCTAATGAAAATAAAGATTAGCTGAACCCATTGAATCAAATGATTTCATGACAATATTTAACACAATATACAAATTCCAAGAAGGTAGTGGCCTCAAGACCTCAAGACGCTGCATATTCATTGCTTTGAAAAATCTCACCATGTCCAAGTGAGACAAAACAAATTAGAAACAGATTCGCTGTACTAGATTTTAGGTTTAAACCCTAGCCCCCAAAACAAAAAAATCCTGAGGCTATCTACGGCTTTTGAGACCCTGAGATACTTATCTCTGTACCACATGACAATGAAGATCCATACAGTATATTAGACTTTGCTGATAAAAATCTTACTTGCTCCTAACAGACCAGAATAACTGAGTAGCACTCATCTCTTAATCCAAAGCTTCAGTTTCAGAAAGCATAGGTGAAGATAAAGAATAGGACTTTTGTCTTACAATGTCTTGACTGGTAATTCAAGAGTTTGTTCCACCTCCAAATTCAGTAACTCTGGAAATCAAGGTAGTCTTGGTCATAAAGGTTCCATCATTACTGCCTCTGTTTTTCAAGATCCTTTCAAAATCTTATTCTTGATAACACTAGAGGTAGCACTGTTCAAAAGTAATCATTTCCAATGTTGGGCAAGTGCATCCATGGCCACCAGCATGCCATTAAAGGCTTTTGAAGATCAAACTTGTCAGAAGTACATGAGAATTAGAACAGAAAATATGGTGATAGTAAGCTATTTGAACAAACATGGCAGTACAGAATGCCAGTATGATCAAGGAGACATTCAAAGTGCTGAGATGTGCAGATCACAAGACAATGCATGGTCAGCCAGTGCAACTAAGATTTTGTTCCCTTGCCAGCAAGAGGGATTTTCGCTCCCCTCCTACTGGTTAAATCATTGCAATAGCCTGGAAATGGTGAGCAGCATACTGGACGTTAGGGGGCAAAGCAAGATATTACTTAGGAGGATGGGGAAGCCCAAACTGGAGGCCTGCTTCTCTTTTTTAGAGGGATCAAGAATCAGGGTTGTTGCAGCTGTGTTGGGCCCTAGACAACTGTGGGTGAAAAGCAGGAGTTATCTGGAGGGCCTTGGTCAGGAACAAGCACTAGTAGCCTGACAGCAAGATGGGCAGAGTAAACAAATAGAGGGATAGATTATTGGTTCTAACAGAGGAAATTGGGTGGTGAAACAGATTCCTTGGAATAATAGGATGGATACAGGAACAGGGCCAGGGCCAGACAAATAGAAGTTCCAGATGAAGTAGCTAGGTATCTGTTATGTTAGCAGGTGTTGGTCTCTGTTGCTCTCTTTATATAATGCGATGAATCAGGAAGTGTCCCCTAATGCACCAATGGGGCTCTCTCAGGGCGAGTTTAACTTCTTTGTCACTTGAGGGCAACTATCTCCTGGCCTGTCTTCCTTTCTAAGTCTCTTATGGCACCTCTGTAGTTTGTCTTTCCCCTCTAGTATTACCAGGGTCAGGGCCTGGAAGCCCACTTGTATTGTCAGAGGGGTAAGATGTGTGTGGGGAGGAAGGGAAATGAGGAGCCAGAGGCTTGTTTAATCATTTAATGGAAGGCTGGAATGAGGAGGGAAGACCAGAGGCTCGATAGTGGTGCCATCCTACCTCTGGACATAGTAAATCCAATGTTAATACCTGAAGAAGCTAGCTGCATAAATTTAAAAAAATCATTTATATGTGCATTGGCATTACTGTCAGGAACACCTATGGTAAAGCTATGGTGTATTCAAATTATGGGGGCCGATGCAATACAGTGGGCTCAGCCGAGTGCGCAGTTTAACCCATGGTTGGATGCAGGTTTTGGACGCGCTTCTACAACCCCTTTTTCTATAAGAGGATTAGCGTGTCCAAAACGTGCAACCAAGCCCTCGCAAAACTAATAGCACTCATCACATGCAACTACATATTGATGAAACTATTAGCTATTCTCCCCAGATCGAAAAAAAAATGTGCACCCGACCCGCACAATTTTATGCTCAGAAAAGTGGTGATAATTAAGTCTTATCACCACTTTTCTTTTGCCCCCATCTTATACTTTCCAGCTGATAAATATGCATAAGCTCATGGAGTGGAGGTCTTTTCCCCCTCCCCTTTTGTTCAGGGCGGGTCCTGTCACTAAGGCTGTCAGCCATGTCAGCTTTTTTTCTATTTCAGAATACTCCCCCTTCATCCAAGGGTGGGGGTCCCTCTGACTTATAGTCTTCCCTTGACCAGTCCGTGACTTCTGCTTATGAGCAAACATTGCTACATTGTCCTTCTGCCTTGGTTTTATTTACACAGAAGCTTACAAATAGGCAGATCTTGATAAGCATCCTTCAGTTCTGGTTTAAAGTTCTCATCTGGGCAAAGTTTTTTTTCTTTAGCTATGAGTGTTTTAGGGCCTATCAGCATTTGTTTCTGTATCCCTCTTTGACTATTATGATTTATATTGGGTGCTTTCAGTTGTTAAACATGGGATATCTCCCTTCAGACAGTAATATTTATGACTAAAACCAAGCAACTATCAAACTCATAAAATTATTGCTAGCAACATTTTTACGGGGTGAATAGTTTTCTTGATAATTCAGACAATGCTACTTGAACATGCTTTGCTTTTGGACTTGGCCATCGAAGCAGTCCCAAGTTTTATCCCTAATGTCTGCATATCAGTACTCTGGACTGTAAAAGATGGGTGCTAGCTGTCATCTGAATCCAATTCCCCTCCCCCCTAACAAAGCAAAGTGCAAAGTTGCAGTTGTGTCACAAGCATCAAGGCAAATTGGTTAAGGGTAGTAATACCTGTGCCTTCTGTTAAGATTAGTAACTGCTACTCCGTGCAGGTTACCCCATGCACACCTTCTTTCATTTCCAACCTTTAGTCTTATCCACAGAGTTTGTCCCATGCCATTTTGAATTCCTTTACTATTTTTGTCCTCACCATCTCTTCCGAAAGGGCATTCCAGGCATCCACCATCCTCTCTGTGAAGAAATATTTTCTGGTGGTGGTTCTGAGTCATCTCCCTTGGAGTTTTATATCATAACCTCTAGACTACAGTATCCTTTCCAATGGAAAAGGTTTGACGTTTGTGCATCAGGTATCTGAAGATCTATATCATATCTCCCCTGCACCTCCTTTCTTCTAGTGAAAACATATTCAGATCCTTCAGCCTCTCCTCAAAAATCTTCCGATACAGACTCCACACACTATTTTAGTCGCCCTTCTCTAGACTGCCTCCGTCCTGACCTTAAGGAGCAGATACAGGCATCAGGAAGTGTTCTACCATTCTTCTTGTCAGAAAAAAGGATTTTCCTAGTCCAAGGGTTTCAAAGGGAGATGAAACCTTGTGGAAAACTAGGAAGGATTCCCTGAGTCCAACCCCAGTACTCTAGTGGTTTGAACACTTGTCAGTGTTTTTGACACTTTTTGAACTTATTATTGGACTAGCAGAATATTCGTGCTTCACTACGGTGGAGAAGATAGAAACGTGTAAGTTTATTTCATGCAAGTTGAAAAGTAATTGTTTTGAGTGAGGGCTTTAGAGTTTATATATTTAAATTGAACATATTATTATAGAGTGAGGTTAGTGGTAATTAAAAAATGTGAAATGAATATGTGGAATGAATGTACTGTGAGTTGCCTGTCACGACGTAATAATTTCTTTGTATACAACGTTTGCTGTGCAACCCTCTGGCTGCAGTACGATGAGTCTATCAGCTGAGCTGACGCTAGAGCAGGCCACGTACAGCTGGCCATGCGAGAAGCAGTGGTGCCTCAAGTCGACACCAATGACCTTGAGAGTCTAGCCCTGAGATTTGTTAGTCATCACGAAGCACACTCTGACCGGGAACTGCAGGCGTTTAAATTGAAAGGGTACATCTGATTATATAAGGGGGATGCGAGGGATGAAAACTGTCTCCCCTCGTCCACAACCTGTGAAAATGATTGCTTCAATGACATTTCTGTGGAGGGACTTGACTTGAAGTCTGGTGCCATTGCAGAGTTTTGGTGGCTGTAGATTTCTTAGTAACATAATTGGTGCGCCGACTTTCAAAATGAGGTTGTGCTGAGGAATGCCTGGAGAGTTGAGACTGTGCAGGAACTCGACAGGGTAATGTACCGCGTCGTCGAATTCGACGATCGAGTCCACAGACTTATAAGTCTTTGTTTCTGAGGTGAACACCTGCAGGAGTGTGTCATTGATAGAGTTTGTCATGTCATTTGTAGAAGTTAAAATTGCCATCTCTCTAAACCACAATGTGGCCTTCATGTGGATGTTTTGTGTAAGAATTTTCAAATCTGTGACCAGGTGACATAGATTTGCCGGCAGTTTCACTTTGCCATCTTGTTCATGAAGTGTACCATCTCCTATAGCCAAAAGAAGGCGTGAAAACTCTCATGTCTTGACGTCACCTGTCAGGTGCACCCTCATGTTCACTCTCAAAGGCAGGACTTTCACTGTGGATTTGAAGAGGATTTGAAAGAGGCTTTAACTTCATCGGCACTGGTCCCCTGCGGAACAACTGGCAGAGTCTGACTGAAGTCCCCGGCAAACAGTATTGTCAACCCTCCCATGAGGCTGTTGTTTCGGATGTCTGGGAGCATCCTATGGAGAGTCTCGATGCCGCCTCTGTGGGCCATGGTGCACTCATCCCACACTATGAGTTTGCACTGTCGGAGTACCTACGCCATGTTGCTCTGTTTGGAGATGTTGCACAGAGGTGTTTTGGTGTTGTTGAGATTGAGAGGAAGCTTGAAGGCCCACCTTCCAGAAGCATCACTGCGATGCCAGAAGAAGCCACAGCAACGGCAATGTTTGAGTCTCTTCGTACCCTGGCAAGCAACAGGTTGATGAGGAATGTTTTACCAGTACCTCCTGGAGTGTCTAGGAAAAAGATTTGGCCACTTTGACAATGAATGCTGGTCATGACTTCGTGATAGACGTTCCTCTGCTTGGTATTCAGCCTTGGCTCGTTGTCGTCAACTGTCTTGGCCAGATCGCAGATATTGTAAGCCAGCTCTCTGAAATAGTCTGGGTTAGCTGCAGCGTGTTCGTGTGATGCGCAGGCAAGTCGTACTTGTGAAGAGGTTGGCCTCCTACAGCCAGTACACAATCTTGAAGGAAGGAGAGGCATTTGTTATAGATTATGGATGACCATTCTTGGACATCGTCTTGGAGAAATCCCCTCTGCAGCTGCCTACGAATATCCTCTGAAAGACTATCTTTATGTTTTTCCCATATTGGTAAAGGTTTTGCCTTTTGACAGAACGTCAACATAAGAGCGAAGAGCTGACGGATACTAGGTGGCGAATGTGAGAGTGCAGCTTCCTGGAGAGTATTGTCCCAGTGCATATCGTCTTCTAACAGACTGATTGCTCGACAGGCAGACTGGAATGTGGGTTGTAGCACACCAGTGACAGTTTTAAGATATTGAAAGGACATGGGCCCTCTGACCTCATGAAGCAAGAGTCTGAGATTATAGCACTCCAAATTGTTTGAGTGGACTTTGTACACTCTGCCAAGGACTTGGTCCTTTTTCACTCCTGGGTAGCCTGGTACGTGCTGTCCCTGTTTCCGCCTAACAAATTGGTTATTCTTCCAAACTGGTAAGCTGGAATCATTTTTCCAAACAGTAAGCTGGAACCTCAGTGTGCAGGAGCTGTTTAGCAAAATCATCCTGTGTGCAAAGATCAAAGAACTCCAAGAGGGTTGTTTGAGGAGGATTGTGTACTTTTTGTACAACGTTGTCAGCTGTGAAGTAAATCCTCTGGCCGTTCTCCAGATGAACAGCGAGATGAACGACTGGGGGAAAACGTTCTACCTTGGGAGCGTCTCCCTTCGGCT
Organism: Rhinatrema bivittatum; assembly: GCF_901001135.1. Classification (NCBI taxonomy): domain Eukaryota; kingdom Metazoa; phylum Chordata; class Amphibia; order Gymnophiona; family Rhinatrematidae; genus Rhinatrema; species Rhinatrema bivittatum. The sequence goes on along the minus strand of NC_042615.1, from coordinate 111,923,035 downwards.
CTGATGGACTGATGCAGCCGCTGCTTCTCCCTGCCTCTTGGTCCCAGTGTCCCCGGACTGGCTTGACTCTACAGATCCGCCATGTTCCTGATGACGTAAGGGCGTACGCTCCAGACTTTATACTAGCAAGGGCGCGAACCTCGGGGGCATCCCCCCGTAGTGACATCATCCATTTTCACTTTAAAAGGTCTTTGTTTGCTAACCTCTAACGAGTTAGCAAGGAACTCCAACAGGACTTGCTTCGGCAGTCCACAATACTTGCAACGTCGATCCAAGTCAGCGAGAGGAATCCTTCCCCACTGCTCGGCCTTTTCAAACTTACCAGGAATACCCGCTCCACGGGGGCTCCGCACTCTTTTCTTGATTTCAGATTGCCAAGACGGGATCCGGTACTCGCTCCTCGAGGGCCTACGTCCCTGAATACTCGGAAGACTTCTCATTGCCTGGAAGCGATCGCAGACGTGAACACAGTGAGTTCTATTGTAGATAGGAATCGGTACTTGCTCCACGAGGGCCTACATTCCTATAGCTCTGAAGACTCCCTTCCATCCAAGACGTTCTCGCAGGTACGGAGATCAAGAGTTATATTGGCAAGATTGCAGATAGATACCGGTACTCGCTCCATGAGGGCACATGTTCCTAGAATCCTTTACAGACTCTCTTCTACTTTAGAAGCCATTTCATATACAGCTATTGTGAGTTCTTATTACAGACTGTTTATAGGAACCAGTGCTCGTGTACGGCTCCTGTTCCTGAGTATACTGAAGACTCTCTGTGGCATAGAGACCATTGCAGACATCTACTATTGTGAGTGTACCATCTTGTATCCAGTATACCCTGTCTACTCACTACTTCTAGTCTCTCTCTACAGCTCAGCGACCCAGAGATTATATTCCAGTATCAGAAGGACTTCAGCCCTGCCGGCCACATCGACTCACTACTGCCACCACTGGTGGTCCAACTTCTAGCCTAATAAAGAACTGTTTGTGTTTATTTCATATTCTAGCCTAGGTGGTGGTTCCTCTCAGGATCTCCTCCTGGGAGTGTTGTCATCTGCCATCGGTCCAGGGATTCACCATTTCCTCCAAGTGGTCATTCCTTACACTACTGTCACTCTGTGGGAGCCAACCACTACCCACCACTAACATCTCTTATGTAAATATTATATAGATTGCTACCTTCTCTTTCTATGGGACTGGCCAGCAGCCTATATATAACAGATTGCTACTCCGTAGCGGAGGCATGATAGATTGCTATCTCAGTAGTGAAGTATATATACCTATTGTTAGCTCCTCTCCTCAGAAGAGTATCATTGAACAGATTGCCAACTCCTCCCCCTTTCAGGAGAAAAGTAAAACAGATTGCTAACTCCACCCTCCTGGCAGGGTGAGCGATAACAGATTGCTAACTCCTCCCCTCTAGAGAAGGCGAGCGTAACAGGTAGTGCACTGGCTGGGCAGCTAGGGAATGTGCTGGAACCAGTTAATGTGCTTCATTCAAAGTTTAATGAACTCTCAAGCTTGGCTAGAGGTACTGCTAATACATCTGAGTGGATGCAGTACAGAAGGACTTAGCTATAATTGTGGGTTGGCTTCCATCAACAATTGTTTGTTGGTCAGATATAATTCCAAGGCCTGTTGCAATGAACCAGATTTTGTGGGGGAGTTGTCAGTCTAAGGCGAATCAACAAATTGGTTCATGGTTGTGTGTTTGCAAGAGGGGAGGCATATTAAGTATGGGTATGGGATGTTTGTAGGGACCTCTATCATTCAGATGTGGCTCACTTATCTGACGTTGGGCTTGATTTATTTCTTAATGTATTTTAGGAGACCTTGGAGGATGCATTATATTTGGAATATTAGGTTTCATCTTTGGGGAGGGGGCATGGGATAAGCTGCCTGTGGAAGGTTACCCAAGCTTTGTTAATTTACTGAGTTGCATTCCCAACCAGCTGGGATAGTTGGTGGGGCAGTGATGGAAGATTGACTGTGTTTGAGCAGGTACAGTCACTTGGGGAGTGACTCCTTGCTGGGCTGTGGTGGGGGCTGCATATGGAGGCAGCATGGCACTGCCAGTGGCCTGAAGGCTATAAGGCCAGGGGCTGGATGTATCCTGCTGGGGCATGATGTGGACTGTTGGCTGTTGTTGAGCTCGGGTATTATGCTGTTTTGGTGTGTAATAAAGCTGCAGCCTTTTTGATCCCAATGGTTTGTCCTTGTTTTTATTTGCTTGAATTGTTGTGAAGAGGCTGGGGGGAGGAAGCGAGGATCCTGGTTGCCCTTGTTATGATGTGCATGACCAAACCTTTTTCTTAAAGAATATGAAAAAATATGCAATATAGTAATCACAGCAGAAAAAGACCATATGGTCCATCTAGTCTGCCCAGCAAGTTTCTTATGGTATTAACTGCCTCTCCATGCATATTACCTCCAAGCTTTATATTAAGGGTAGTAATATTTACAATCAAAACCAAGCAAATATCAAGCCCATACAAAAAATTACTTCTAGCAACGTTTTTACAAGATGAGCAAGCCTTCTTGATAATTCAGACAATGCTACTAGAACATGCTTTGTTTTTCAACTTGGCCATAGAAACAGTCCTGTGTTTTTTCCCCATCTGTGTATCAGTACCTCAGATTGTAAAGATCAGGGCCCAGCATTGGCTGTCTTCTGAATCCAATTCCCTTTTTTCCCCTATCACTAAACATACAGTGGTACTGCATGCCAGTGCATTAATATCATTGCCAATTACTGCTAGTCAAGCTGCCTGGGGGAAAAGTAACAGAGTGTTGCCATTTCCCTAAAGAGGATAAGCATTTAACAATAAAAGTCTGGGCTACACTCACTGATGGTACACTGTGCCTAGCAGCAGGAAAGCTGGCTTCTCTTTTCCTACTATCTGAGCATAGCTCAGCTGGGTGCATATTAGACTGAAGATCTAAAGGCCCCCTGGATTAGTCCTGATGTTCAGCAACTACTTATCTTGACAGACTGGATAGACCAATTGCTATTGATATATCATCTACTTGTTACTCACTAACACCTCTTCACCATCAAACCCTCAATCTTTTGTTAATGAATTTTACTTTTAGTTTTAATATAAATATATTCATTCTTAGTCTAGTTTTGCTTTTTTTTTTTTTTTTTTTTGCTTGACTATTTCCTCATACCCACACAACATCCCAGCACAGAAAAATGTATTCATTTATTACAAAACATTTATGGCACGCTTTACTATTGAGGCACTCAAAATGAGGTACAGCAGAGGATAAACATAAACCACAATATAACCGGTCACACGATGTGTAGAAAAGAGCCTGATACAATTCATCACAGTGATCAACTCAGCAACCGGAGTAAGCAGAATACCTGACAAAAACGCCCCCATTCAGAGCAGCTTTGAAATAAATGGTAGTGGCATGCCAAGAAGATCCCAAGGCTGAAATACTGTAAGCAGACAATACTCATTCTTACAATATTTCATCGGATATCCAAAACTGCAGAACCTGTTTATGCATAGATGTACACATCAACAGTGAACACATACTCACAGACAGACACTCCTATGTCAACAACAGAACAATCCCTGCAAAATATGAACATAGGACCTGGTACAAATGGTAATGGAGGTGGAGCTTCTTGGCAAAAGTGATCACAATGCAATCATATTTGACATAATCACATAAGGGATAATATTAACTAAAATTACTGGAATAACATTTAACTTTAAAAGGAAGATTAGGATAAAATGAGGAAATTAGAAAGAAACTAAAAGGTGTAGTTGCAAGAATTAAATGTTTGTATGAGGCATGGAGATTCTTTCAAAATACAATCTTGAAAACCCAGATAAAATGTATTCCACACATTATAAAAGGTTGAAGAAAAAGACTGCCCGCATGGTTAAATGGTGCTGTGAAAGAGATTATTAAAACCAAAAAGGCATCTTTTTACAAATAGAAAGGAAGTCCAAATGATGAAAATAGGAAATAGCATAAACAGTGCCAAGCTAGATCTAAAAACGCAAGCCAAAAAGAATTTGAGAAGAAACTTTTTCAAATATATCAAAAGCAAGAACCCTGTGAAGAAGTCAGCTGTATCATTACATGACAAGGGGTAGGAGAAGGTGCTCAATTTATTCTTTTCTTTGGTCTTTACTGAAGAGAATATTTGGAAGATAACCACTCTAAAACCATTCTTTGAAGGTGATGATTCAGAGACATTGAAACAAATCATTGTTAAACTATGTGTTAGAGCAACATGACAAGCTAAATAGCAGCAAATCACCAGGGCCTGATAGTATTTATCTCAGGGTTCTGAAAGAATACAAATACGAAATTGCAGATCTATTAGTAATCTGTAAACTATCATTAAAAAAATTGTTACACTGACTACCCTCCAGTCCTTAGGTATAGTGGCAGATTTTAAAGGGCTCAAGGGGATGTTCCAAGAAACTACATACCAGTAACCAGTAAGTCTGACATCAGTGCAAGGCAAAATAGTAGAAATTATTGTTAAAAACAGAATTACTAAGCATTTGGATATACATGGCAAAGAACCAACATGGATACAGCAAAGGGAAGCCATGTCTTACTATACTATTAGAATTATTTGAAGGTGTAAATAAGCATGTGAATAAGGGCAAGCTGGCTGATTTAGTATATCTGGATTTTCAGAAAGCATTTGAAAAAGTCCTTCATGAGAGACTCCTCAGGAAATTAAACCATGGGACAGGAGGCAATGTCCTATTGTGGAATGGTTAATTGGTGAAAAGACAGGAAAATGTAAAGCTAAGTGATCAATTTTCACAAAAGAGGGATATGAATAGTTAAATCTCCCTGGAATCTGTATGTTATGCTCAGGCTTGTGAACCCTTGGGCTGACGGGAGGATGGTATACTTTAGGAGGAAGATCCGTAGGTTCTCCCATCGGGTGGCGAGGCAGGAACAGAAGACGTGACCAGCTGACCCTCGGCACTGGAGACAGAGGCGACGTGGAGGCAGGCAAAGAGTCGTGACGTCAAGGAAAGGAACTGTGTCTTCGCCACTGAAAGCCCACGGTCCCCCCAGGAGGAGCCCGTAGGGACCCGGACCGCTGGGACTTAGGTGGACCTTTCAGAGGTCAAGAAGTCAAGCGTTCGGTGCAAGGGCTGACTGGAGCTTCACCCCTGGAAGCCTGCTGTTCCCCCGGGAGGAGCCCGTAGGACCCGGGCCGCTGGAACTTAGGTGGACCCTTGGAGACAATGGTCAAGAAGAAGTCCAAGGACAAGTGCCAGAGGGTCGTTGCTTACCAATCCGAAGTCACACACCGAGGGATCACCACTTGCCAGTCCGAAGTCACACACCAGAGAATCACCGCTTGCCAATCCGAAGTCACACACCAGGAATCACCACTAGCCGATTCGAAGTCAGGAACCAGGAACACCAAGACAAGACAGGAACAAGGATCCGACGTAGAAGAACTCACCGAAGCAAGCAGACCTGACTAACCCAAAAGTTGCCAAGTCAAGGAATGAGCAGAGGAAGCCTCCTTTTATACTTCCTCTGCTCTGGCTCATTGAAGACAGCTGAAAGTAGTTAAAGGGATCAGGTCCCTTTAAATCTAGTGAGGAGGCACGGCCTCGTGCCTAAGATAGCGGCGGCCATCTTGGATTCCAGCCGCGGGGGAGAAGCTGTAGATGCCGCGCAGGAGGATCAGGGACGGCTCCCAGCCCTGTGGTCACCCCGGGGGCCCATGTCGACGCGCGGGAGCAAAGGCACCAGACCATGGCTCTTCACCTGGTGCTTGCCGCGGCGGGTCGCCATCGCGGTCAGGTAGGGGGGCGCGGAACACAACACTGTATAGAGACCAGTGTTGTTTAACCTATTCATAAATGACCTGTAAAAGGAAGCAAAGAGCAAGGTGAACAAATTTACAGATGATACAAAATTAGAAGGACAGATAGCGTGGAGTAGTGATATTAAATCAAAGCATTGTAAAAGGAGAGGAAGTATTAAATAATTCTGCTTGCCTAACAGCAGGAAGCCTGTCTTGGGGAGGGGCTGTTCCTAGTCAATAATAGGTAGATCGACTTGTGAATTACAGGGACAAGTGCCCGTCTGCTTACTGGTGAGTTCCCGTCCACAACGCTCCAAGCTCCAAAAGCTAAATATCTGATATTACTGACTGAAATATAACCAAAAGTTCTTTGGGTTTGCATTGTGGGGGCAGGTAGTGTGGGGTAGTGATTCTGAATCTTAGCAGTGCTAAAAGAGAAGATATATAAAAAAAAAATCCCCCCCCCCAAAACAAATAAATATATATATATATATATATTTACCTTACTTTAAGTAAACAGAGGATCCTATAAAATTCTATACATAATTGGTAACAAGATAATTTGCTAATTTGGTAATTCTTAAGGTGTTCTTTGTCAAATCAACCGCATCATTCTTCAAAATGCGTTATGGCGTTAACATACATGTTAACGCATTAATGCATGAGTTAACGCTATAATACATGCAAAAAATGCTGTAGCACATGGCACAAATGCATATATTTGGGGGGGGCGGGAATTAGTTAAATTATGGGACATTTCGTACCATACAATAGCATAATATCGCATGGTCTTTACACCAGAAATAACTACACCTTTTTCCCTGGCGTTAAGCTGTGCGATATGACCGAAATGGCCATAACACAATTCGCGATAAATTTTTGGAATTGCATTCTAGGCTGGGAGAGAGGAGTAAGTGAGAGAGAGAGAGAGAGAACCTCTTGGAAGGGCCTCACCTAAAAGGGTACCATCATGCTAGGGTGAGAGAACATAGTACATAGTACAAAATTTCATCTTTGTTAGACTTTCCTCACTCCAAATGATATCAAATCTTAACCAAGGTGTACTGTGCTGTTCGTACATCTCACTCTACATGCGAAACTGGCCCCTAAACCCCAAACCACCACTAACACCTCACCTATTAGGCAGCCCTCCTATAGAGATTTAAATACTTAATTACTATGAGGGCCTTGTAGATAGTCTCTCTCTCAGGATGCAAAAAGTAGGGTTTATTGCTCTGCGTGGTAAACTTACCGTGCAGTACAATACCACCAATGCGAAGCGGTAAGTTACTGCATAGTGCAGTAACTCCAAAATCCCTAAACACGCCCCTTTTTGCGTGGGCATTATCACTGCGATATTAAGACTTTTTGATGAATCTAGGGGCAAATGAGCAAAATGACAACTATCCAATGTAACAATTGTAGAACCTTTATCTTGAGGCAAATCATCTGGAAACTTAGGGCTTGCCCCATTTGTTCAGAACTCTCTATCCTGAAAAAGGAATTGGCTTACCTTAAAGTTGAATTAGCTGCAATAAAGAAAGTATCAGAAGCCACCAAAAAATCCTCACCCACTTTACAGAATTCAGGAATCATTTCCCCCTTACCACAGAAAATTCAAAACCTCAGATAAAAGTGTTTTTCAGTGGGCTCAGGGAAAATAAGACCAGTGACCCAAAGACACCCATTCTTCACAATTGTGCAGCCTACATGCCCCCCCCCCCCCAACACACACACACATACATACATACACTTACTCAGAGCATACAGGAACCCAAGAAAAATGGATTAAAGTGAGCTCTGGTAGAATAGGATCACAAACTCTCTCAGTTTACACAAGTACAAAATATCTTCTCTGTCTTAAATAATGACAAAGCTCTAGCGATGGAAATTGAAATGGTATCTGAAAGGAAAGAGGAAACTCAATGCATGCAGAAATTCAATTATATAACCAATAAACATAAGAAAAAGCTCCTTGTGCTGGGTGACAATCCTCAGAGGCACTAATATGGGAATTCTTTTCAAGGGAAACACTACAGTTAAAAGCCTTCCACGATCATCGGCTGGTAGAAATGATATTCAGATAGTCAATGCAATCCAAGAAGAAAGTAAGGACTCTGAAGTTGATATTAGCATCCATCTGGGAACCAATGACCTTGGTAGAAACAACATCCAAGTGGTACAGAGTGATTTCTAGTCTCTGGAGAAGCAGATTAGTCACATGGCAAAGACTATTGCTTTTTCAAAAGTGTTACCTGCTCATGGAAAGGGGAAAGAGAGGCTAAGCCATATAGATAACTTCAATGCATGACTCAAAGCTTGGGGTAAGGAACAAAGTTTTGGATATATTGGAGGCTGGGGCCATGTATGGAACAGTTAAAAGCTCTATGTCAAAGATGGCTTACATCTGTATGTGGAAGGAAAAAGGATCCTAAGAGATAAATTCAAATCCTATGCCATAAGGCATTTAAACTAGACAATGGGGGTGGCAGATGGAAATTGGAATGTCACCCCCAAATCTAAAGGAAATGGGTGAAGGGGATAACAAAAGTCAGCTGAATAAGGCACAAAAGAAGTCCAAGAAGAGCAGTAACCTGAAGGAGAGAAGCGGGAAAGCTATGAGCACAAATGCTCATAGTCTGGGCAATAAAATCCCAGACATGCAAGCCCTAATGGTGAAGGCGGACTTGGACTTTGTTGCTGTTATGGAGACATGGTTCACGGCCTATCATGATTGGGATATGGCCATATCAGGCTATAACTTGTTAAAGACAGAGAGGACAGAAAAGGAGGAGGAGTAGCTCTTTATGTCAAAAAAAATATCCAAGCAACATAACTGCAAGGAATGTGGGGTAGAGAAGAAGCATTATGGGCCGTCTTAAAAAAAGATGATGGTGCATCTATTTTTACTGGAATTGTTTACAGGCCTCCAACTCAAATGCAAGAACTAGACAGAGATTTCGTTGAAGACATCTGAAAGGTGAGAAAGAAGGGAAAAGTGTTGATTGTTGGAGATTTTAATCTGCCAGTCGTAGACTGAAGAATCCCTTCTGCAGAATCTAACAGAAGTAAACAGACTGTGGTCGCCCTGCAAGGAGCTCCGTTCAAACAAATGGTAATGGAACCCATGAGGGAGGGAGTTATACTCAACCTAGTACTCACTAATGGGGATAATGTCTCTAATTTCCGGGTGGATGCCCACCTCAACACCAGTGATCATCAAACGGTATGGTTTGATATCACAAATAGGATATGGAGAAGTCACACGAAGACTCGAGTTCTGAATTTCAAAAATATGGACTTTGTTGAAATGGGGTAGTACCTGGAGGTAGAAGTAGAAGACTAGGAGAAAATGAGAGAAGTGGAACAATAGTGGGCCAAACTAAAATGAGCAATTACAAAGGCAACTAATCTATATGTTAGAAAAGTAAACAAAAGCAAGAGAAATAAGAAACCTATCTGGTTCTCAAAGGAGGTGGCTGATAAAATAAAAGCAAAAAGAAAAGTATTCAAGAAATATAAAGGATCCCAAAAAGAGGAACACAAGGAAAAATATCTGGTGAAACTGAGGGAGACGAAGAAAGGTGGAAGAAAGGATTGTCAAAGAGGTAAAATGAGGTGATAAACATTTTTCAGATATATCAGAGAAAGGTCTGAAGTGGTATAATGAAACTGAAAGGTGAAAAGGATCAATGTGTGGAGAGAGATGAAAAAATGGCACAAAAATTGAACAAATTCTTCAGTTCTGTGTTCACTAAAGAATACCCTGGAGACGAACCATCACTAGTTAACAAGACAGTGGATAGGGATGGAGTAAACGAAACTCCATTTACAGAAGAGAATGTACGGGAGAAGCTAAGAAAACTGAAAGTGGACAAAGCCATGGGCCTGATGAGGTTGATCCGAGGATATTGAGGGAGCTCAGACTGTTTAATAGATCCCTGGAAATGAGAGTGATGCCACTGATTGGAGAAGAGCAGTGTTGGTCCCGCTTCACAAGAGTGGAGCAGAGAGAAGGCTGGAAACTACAGGCCAGTTAGCCTCATCTCGGTGGCGGGAAAAGTAATGGAGACTCTGTTGAAGAAAGAATAGTGAACTATCTATAATCAGGAGAACTGCCGGACCCGAGGCAGCATAGATTCATCAGGGGAAGTTCCTGTCAGACAAATCTGATTGATTTGTTTCAATGAGTGACTAAAGAATTGGATTGAGGAAGAGTGCTCAATGTGATCTACTTGGCTTTCAGCAAAGCTTTTGATATGGTCCCACATAGGAGGCTTGTGAATAAAATGAGAAGCTTGGGAGTAAGTGCCAAGGTGGTGGCATAGATTACAAACAGCGAGTGATGGTAAATGGTAGAGATGTGAATCGGAATCGGTTCGGATTCCGGTTCAGATTCACATGTGGGTTTTTTCCCATCGGACCCGACCGCGTTTTGTTTATCGGCTGCCCAGCCTTGTTTATCGGCTGCCCAGCCTCGCTGGTGCCATTTTGAATACTGGCAATACGGCCCGAGTGCAGGAGGTCACTCCTGGACCCCCGCTGGACTTTTGGCAAAGATATTGAACAGGACCGGTCCTAACACTGATCCTTGTGGCACTCCGCTTAATACCATTCTCTCTTCAGAGTAGGTTCCATTTAATAGGGATGTGAATCGGGCTTCGGACGATTGAAAATATCGTCGATATTTTCAAAATCGTCAGAAATCAGGGGCTCTCCCAAAACAATAGGAAAACCCCACGATATTGATCGTGGGGCTTCCCTTATCATTTTGGGGGAGGGTGGGAAAAACGGCACACAAAAATAACCCCTAAACCCACCCCAACCCTTTAAAAGTAACCCCTTAGCTTCCCCCCCCCTCCCAACCCCCCCCAAAACCTTTTTACAGGTACCTGGTGGTCCAGTGGGGGTCCCGGGAGCGATCTCCCGCTCCGGGCCGTCCTCCGGCTACCGGGCCGTCCTTTGCCCTTACCTTGTGACAGGGTATCCGTGCCATTGGCCGGATCCTGACACATGGTAGGAGCACTGGATGGCTGGCGCCATCTTGTGCTGCTACCATGTGACAGGGGCTGACCAATGGCACTAGTAGCCCCTGTGACATAGTAAGGGCAAGGATATCGGCGCCATTTTGGTTCCTGGCACCTGACAGCACAAGTGCAGGAGATCGCTCCCGGACCCCCTCTGAACCCCCAAGCTGGCCAAAAGTCCCTGGGGGTTCAGAGGGGGTCCGGGAGCGATCTCCTGCACTTGTGCCGTCAGGTGCCAGGAACCAAAATGGCGCCGATATCCTTGCCCTTACTATGTCACAGGGGCTACTAGTGCCATTGGTCAGCCCCTGTCACATGGTAGCAGCACAAGATGGCGCCAGCCATCCAGTGCTCCTACCATGTGTCAGGATCCGGCCAATGGCACGGATACCCTGTCACAAGGTAAGGGCAAAGGACGGCCCGGTAGCCGGAGGACGGCCCGGAGCGGGAGATCGCTCCCGGGACCCCCACTGGACCACCAGGTACCTGTAAAAAGGTTTTGGGGGGGGTCGGGAGGGTGGGGGAAGCTAAGGGGTTACTTTTAAAGGGTTGGGGTGGGTTTAGGGGTTATTTTTGTGTGCCGTTTTTCCCACCCTCCCCCAAAATGATAAGGGAAGCCCCACGATCAATATCGTGGGGTTTTCCTATTGTTTTGGGAGAGCCCCTGATTTCTGACGATTTTGAAAATATCGACGATATTTTCAATCGTCCGAAGCCCGATTCACATCCCTATTAAATGGAACCTACTCTGAAGAGAGAATGGTATTAAGCGGAGTGCCACAAGGATCAGTGTTAGGACCGGTCCTGTTCAATATCTTTGTGAGCGACATTGCGGAAGGGTAAAAGGAAAAGTTTGTCTTTTTGCAGATGATACTAAGATCTGCAACAGAATGGACACACCAGAAGGAGCAGAGAGAATGAGACGTGATTTTAGGAAACTTAAAGAGTGGTCAAAGTATGTCAGCTAGGATTCAATGCCAAGAAGTGCAGAGTCATGCATCTGGGGTGTAGTAATCCTAAAGAACTGTATGTGATGGGAGCTGAAGGGTTGTTGTGCACAGAGCAAGGGTCCTTGGGGTGATAGTGTCTAGCGATCTAAAAACTGAGAAGCAATGTGACAAGGCAATAGCTAAAGCCAGAAAAATTCTGGGATGCATAAAGAGAAGGAATAACCAGTAAGTAAAAGAAGGTGATAATCACTTTGTACAGGTCCTTGGTGAGGCCTCACCTAGAGTATTGTGTTCAGTTCTGGAGACCATATCTCAAAAGGACAGAGACAGAATTGAGGTGGTCCAGAGAAGGGTGACAAAAATGATGGTGGTCTTCATCAAATGACTTATGAGGAGACATTGAAGGACCTAAATATGTATACCATGGAGAAGAAGAGTTGCAGGGGAGATATGATACAGACCTTGAGATACCTGAAAGGTTTTAATGATGCACAATTGACAAACCTCCGTTGGAAAGAAATCAGTAGAACTAGAGGTCATGAAATGAAACTCCAGGGAGGACGACTTGGAACCACATCAGGAAATATTTCTTCACAGAGAGGGTGGTGGATGGCTGGAATGCCCTTCCAGAGGAGGTGGTGAAGAAACAAATAGTGAAAGATTTCAAAGGGGCATGGGATAAACACTGTGGATCCCTAAAGGCTAGAGGATGGAAATGAGGAAAAGAGCTCATGGGAGTAACTTGCTGGTGTGGCGGTTACTACCCTTAACCAATAAGCCTTCACACTGTTGACACAACTCCATTATTGCTCTCTGCTATATCGGCAGGGGGGAAAAAGAGGAAAGGGGGAATTAATTTCAGAGAGCAACCAACTAGACATTGAATTTTACAGTCTGGGAAAACAAATAAGTATGGGGGTAACTTGCTGATACGGCTGTTACTACCCTTAACCAATAAGCCTTATACATATGATGCAACTCCAACATTGCTCTCCGCTTCAATGGCAAGAAGTAACGGGGAACTGGACTCAGTCAGCAACCAACAAGGGCCCTGACTTTGATGGTTTGGGAAACAAGGTATGGGGGTAACTTGTATGGCGAGGCAGATGCCTCCCCCTGATGCTGGCATTATGGGGGAGACCTGTATGGCACTGCTGATGAACCATAAGCTTGCTGGGCAGATTGGATGGACCGTTTGGTCCTTTTCTGCCATCATTTCTATGTTTCTATTCAAAATAGTTAAAACATGAGTGCTTTGTGAAAAACTGCAGGAATATCTTGTGAGACCAGGGAACTGGACATCTAAATGGCAGATGAAATTTATTGTGGTCCAGTGCAAAGTGATGCACAAAGGAAAGATAACCTCAAAAATAAATATAAAACACAATGTTGGGTTCTATATTATGACTTACCAACCAGGAAAAGGGCCTTGTAGTCATTGTGGGCCATACACTGAAAATAGCTCAGCGTGCAGCAGCAGCCCCAAAAAAATTCCTAACATTCTATTTGCTTATTTGTGTAGCCCTAGCAGTCTTCCTGATTTTTCTCACTACAGACAAAATAACCCCAGACTTTGGAAAACCAGCATCTATGAAGTTTATGTGGTTTGCTATTCCCTCTGATGTTTCAGTTTTCCAACAGGAGCCTCTCCAACAGTAGAAAGGTAGCTGTAGGGTGTCAAATCAGGAGGCAGCTTGCAGCAGAGCCATTCAGAAGGGAGATAATAGTGTTGCTGTGAGACAGTCACAGTCACGTTGAACTTGGTTGTGAGCCAGAGGCAGGGCCAGCGCTATTATTTTTGCTGTCCTGTACGAAAAATTACTTTGTTATCCCCCACCCCCCGATTCATTCATTGTCTGTCCCAGGCCTATCAAATAAAGCTGAGCCCCGGCTTGCAATCTATTTTTTTTTAAACTAAGCCCCCCACCCAGAACCCATGGATAAGGAAGTGTATTAGGTACCCTAGGCAAACCTTACAGCCTTGCACACATGCCACCCCCCCCCCCCCCCCCCAATACACACGCACACTCCCACACCCTTTACAGACCCACACAATGCATTTATGACAAATTTTACATGAAAAAGAACATTCAAGACTATAGTCTTCTGAGGCAAAAATATCACTTACAACATGCATATTATATTTACATGCACTCCTGTGGTGCCAACCAGAAAACCCTGCAAAAAAGACACTTGGGGCTCCTATGGAATTAGGCTTTTTGTAAGGTGTATTAGATGTGAGCTTGACCCTCAGAAAGCCATGAACAAACCGAATTACCAATACAATATAGTAAACCTCCCATACTAAAACAACCCTAACAATTTTATCTATGAAAAGGCAACACTGCACATATTACACCAGGCCCTAGAACACCAATAAAACTCGTATTGGAATCCAGGCAGCTATAGATCCCTACACAGAAATTAAATGCTAGCAAAATACCTCACCTCAGTCACATATGCAGAACTCAGAGAGACCCCTCACCAAATTCAGAATAAAGAGATCAGAAAGTATAAACAGAAATGTGCTGAGAAGAACTGAACTGGAACCCACAAGCCAGCCTCTACATGCAGAGCAAAAATGGAAAAACAGAGACAGTACCATTCTTTATAAAACATTAAATAATAAAAGAAATATAAAACAAGCTTATTTGTAAAATCATATTCATAAAAAGAATATGACATACTTTGACCACTCTTTGTTTCCTAAAATCACGTCTCATTCTCTCTGCTCCTTCTGGTGTGTCCATTCTGTTGCAGATCTTAGTATCATCTGCAAAAAGACAAACTGACAACCTTGCTCAAATGTTTAAGTTCAGTCACCGACTATTAGCCATTTAGTTCGAGGTCACATAATCCTCTGGGTTTTTTTTTCCCTTATACCGTTCCATGTAACCTTTCTTTGTTCTTTCTTTGACCGTTCTATGTAACAAATTGTTCTATTGTAAACCGGGGTGAAGGCTTTTTGATAAACCTCGGTATATAAAAAACCTCAAATAAATAAATAAATATCAAAAATTTCCCAAACACTAAAAACATTTTAAAAAATCTGATGAATAAAAAATCCAATTAAAAACTGTTCTATTCCCCTCTCTGCCCAAAAAAAATACATATTTCAAAAGAACCGAATCATCAAATTATACTCAATAATTAAAACTAATAAGGATTTAAAAATTTGCTCTCCATACTTAGGATCTGATTTCCACTCACCCTGAGATTGTCACAGATTGGGGGAGGTAGGGCCACACAAATTTTATCTTCTATCTCACACACATGCACAATAACACATTCATTCTCTCACATACTCCCTCTCTCTTACATATACAGGCTGCCTTTCCCTCACCCTCAAAGATACATTGTGTGTGTGGGGGTGTGTGCCTGTGAGAGCCTATATGTGACACATAGGCTCTTACATGCACACAAACCTACACAAACACACAAGCTCTCACACAGACACATTCACAGGCACACAGGATCTCACACAGATACACAGGTTCACACACAGTCTCTCACACACACAAACAGACTCTCACTCAGTCACACATACTTTCAAGCTCACACACATGGTCTCCTGTTATCATCGGGCCATGGTGGGATGAGCCATGCGGTATGGCTTCGCAAATTATGAAGCCAGCTCACTTGGCCACAAATCCTGCCCCAAACTCCTCCCCTTTTTCTAATTTGCATCAAACTATGTGTTATGGCGTTTTCACATGCATTAAAGGCATTTTTTTCATGCGAAAACGCCTTAACGCATGTGAAAATGCCATACAGCACTTTGATAAATGACCCCCTTGGTTAGTTACCTTGGTTACCACATGTGACTGTTAGAATTCTTTCACTACTGCTGTTCCCAACTCTCAGAATAAGTCACATCAGTGCACGCTCTTCCTGTCTCACTCAGTCTGGTAAGAGAACTGAGGCTGGAAGGACTCAAAGGAGGAGGCTCAAGAATATGAAGAGGAGGATCTGCTGTGTGCAATGTTTGTGGTGCATAAAGTGGGGTGCAGCTATACATGCCCTGCATGCTGCCCATTAGTTCCCACATTGAAACTAATGCTGTAGCAAGGAAGGAGAAGCATGCTAAGTATGTTCTTAGAAAAGAGCTCCTGCTGGTATCTCTTGCTGTGAGGTGATGAGGGCATAACACAGGTGCTGATACCTGAGCATCAGGCAGTGGTAACATCTGTGGCACACCTGATCAGGTCTGAAGGCACACCAATGCGCTATGGCACACTGGTTGGGAAACACTGGACTAGGGGACACTACATGAAATTAATTGGTAGTAGAGTAGAGAGTTTCCCTAAGTCTAAGGGAGTAAATCTCTACACTCTTGGGGTTTTCCCCAAGGGAAGGGAACTCCTGGTCGAAGTTCCATTCAGAAATAAGACCCACAAACAATAGACAAAGGCTCTTCAGTTTATTCTTCTTTCCATTTATAGAAGAGAAAGAGAATCAGCCATTCTGACTTATACACAGAGGGTCATCCAGGCTCCAAAACCCAAAGGAGAGTGGAAAGATTAGCTATCAGGTAGGAATGTGCATTTGTTTGAAATAAATGAGGAATCTGCTGTTTTCATTTTGGCAAATAGTTCACCTTATTTGCGGAGAAATTTGAAAAAAAAAAAATCTACACCACTCGCCACTTCTACTATCTCCTTAGTCCTTTCATTGGGGTTTGCAGCAGAAGAAAAGGGCAGATGTGATCTCTAATTGCTCCTGCCAGAGACCCTTTAAAAATGGCACCAGCAAACCATGAAACTGGTGCCAAGTTAAAATCACAAAATAGCGCTGGTCTCAAGACTGTACATGAAAATGGTACTGGTTGGCCCTGAGACTGGCAACATTTTGCTGTCGTCAACTTAAAGCCAGCCTCGGAAAGACTCTGCTGGGGCAGGAGTAACTAGGGATTGCTCCTGCTCCTTTCTTTCTGCAAAACCCCCAGAGGGGTTCCAGCTCATTTCCAGAGAGATGGGAAGGGGTATTAGAGGAGCCCGGGCTGTACTTGGCTTAGCCTAGCCAGCTTATTGTTGATCAGTGGGAGGGTCCAAGAGGCCCAGGGAGGTCTGACAATGCCTCCCAGGACCTGAGGACATAGAGGCTGCGGCATGAGGAGACACTATTTTAGTTTTGGGTTTTTTTTAATGTTTTGGGGGATTTAGTGGTATTTTCAGTTTGGCAAATGAAGCGTACCGAAATAAGCATTAAAATGAAACAAAAAAACCTGAAATGAAAAAATGAACCAAAATGAAAAGCTTTTGGCTGCATATCCCTACTATTGAAGTACCACTAATAAAGAGGAGAGGATAACAAATGGGTTCAAGGAGTTAAGGTACAAGGGGAAAAGAAATCCTGTCCAACCCAGTCCCAACAATATGGACATCTGGTGCTTAAGATTCATCTCACCAAAATCATGAGGCTTTGTGTAGGAGGGTATTCAGTTGTATTTATGGATGCTACCACAAGAAAGTGGTATTTTGACAAAATGTCACAATCCAAGGCATTTTGCATCAATACATTTTGTTTTGACTTGGAATGCCCAACACCTCTGTGGAGCATGGTTATTGAGAAAAGAGAGAGTGTCTCAAGGCCTCTGAAGCTTTTCTTCCCCATTATAAAAGGAAACCAAGGAGATGCACTAGGGTGTGTCAGGTGATAGCAGCTCTCCAGTTAGCATCTTGCACAGTAAGGACATGGACAGAGACTATATAAGAAAACAAAGGGATTATTTTATTTCAAGTGTCTGGCTGTTTTTGGCAATCTAGCAGTTATCCATCGTAGGCCTTGAGCAGTGATCTGCCACATATACACAATTTGTAAACCACCTTTCAAATTTTAACTCAAGGCAGTTTACGATATCTTTTCTGACACAATCACTGTCCAAAAGAGCTTACAAGCTAAGGGCCCGATGTTAAAAGCCCGATGTGCACAAATCCCGGGAGATACGCGCGTAGCAGTCCGGACTGCAAAAAAGGGCCGGGGCGGGGGCCGGGCAGGACAGCGTCATTAGGCCGGCGCGCGGAACTTACTCCCACTCACTGGAGCGGGTAAGTTCAGGGCCAAAAAAAATTAGGGTAGGGAGGTAGAGCAGACTGGGAGGGAACTGGGGTAAACCTACTCATGTCGCCGTAAAGCTTTTACAAACCCCCCCCCCCCCTCTCGTGCACGAGTGGGGCACCCGAGCATGCACCTATACTTAATTGGGCGCATATGTGCACACAGACATTGGATTTTATAACATGCACGCAGCGACACGTGCATGTTATAAAATCAGCACATCCAAGTGCACATGCCGGGAACTGTGTGCACATAGACATACGCGTGCGAGTTTTAGAATTTACCCGTAAGTGGGTACCTGAGGTAATAGGAGATAAAGTGACTTGCCCAGGGTCACAAGAAATGTCAGTGGAAGAAGTAGGATTTGAATTCTGGATTCCATGTTTGCAATCCATTATTCTAACCACTAGGTCATTCCTTCCTCCATATCAACACAGCGTGCCTCGATTTATTTAGATGTAAAATAGGATAAATAGGAGGAACATTAAAGAATTTTAAACTTGAATATTTAGGAAAGAAATAACAAATTAGAATGAAAAAGGAGAGTGAATGATTTATATTTTAAATTGCTAAGTTACTTTTCCAAAACAAAATGAATTCACTAATACTTCAGGTTCAAGGCATGTTTCCTTTATTGTGTGATGCAATCTATTGGAATTAATTTCTCTTTAGTAAGTCTATTTAGCAGGAACAATACTAGTTTTATATTCTCTCTGCATCAAAGGAATATAAGCAACAATACTCAAGAAACTAAAAAATTTCTCTTCATAGCATTACAAATCTGTTTAAAAGTATATCCTGCAAGGATAATATAAAAAGTCATTACCAACTCTTGCGCTACACCAGATGAAGTTGCCTTTATTGCATGTTATATTATGTTGGGTGCCAAACAGGAAGGCTAGTTTTTCTCAAATATAAAACCCTTCCAAGCTCTTCATTAGATATGTAATTATAAACTAAAATACTGAATGAAAATAAAATCTAAGTTAACAATTAATTGCATCAACAATTACTAAAAATTCTTGTAGCTACTAATATATATTTTTTTTTCTCTCACTTTTGCTCAGTCTAAATGCCAATAGGACTGCTCATTCATTTTCTCATAGTGTGAATAGGCAAACAGACATATCTATTTTGGTTAATGGATATTCTATACTAAAAAAAAAGTCTCTCTCCTTTTCATAGTCTCTCAAAGAATGCCATTTTAGATGTAGAGTGCCTAAAGCATCTCTCTTAAGGTAGGTGGTTCAATTATCACAGGAGAACAGTACTATTATTGATGGATTATAACTCTCCCATGTCGGAGACTGGAATGGTGCATCCCATGGGATCATCTTAGAGTGTGGACTTTTTGGTTATCCCTTGTAGAAGCAGTGTGACACTATACTGTCTAATTTTCCTTTGTTTTCTAGGAAAGGACTTATCTGATTTGTATATATACATACATCAAGTTATTTGTAGATTGCTATACCTTTTGTTGAAACACCAACAGATTTATAGACAGATGCAGAACATGACTTTCTGGGCAACACTGGTCTCTTCTTCACATATAACCAAAAACAATTAGACAAACCTTATGGGGAAAATTCAGAGAACTGTGCAATTCATTCAGGTTAAGGACACAGCATAAAACTGATATTTTCATTACATATTCCTGCAAAAACAAAATCCTGCTTGCACAGTCTGTTGCTACCTCCTCTGAACTTTTTTCCCCTGCCTTTGACAGCTGCTACATACATTCATGCTTGAAATTCTAGGCTGTACATTGCATGTTTATGTCTTTCAGTTATTTATTCAATATTAAACTATGCTTTGAAATAGGACAAAACAAATACAAAGTCTTTCTTCACTGTTCCATGCACAGGATTCTCTACTAATGTAGCTTGCTGCGTACACTGTGCTCTTTTCTTTCAGGTACACTGCCATGACATTCTTTACAATCTTTGTTTATGCCAACTACTGAACCAGTGTTAACACAGTGGAAGTTTAATTTTGCTTGGCAACTAGATGATGACAAAAGCCGAGCTTCTATTAAGCCCCTCCCTAACCTCTATACTTTCAAGCATTTAAAAAATGTAAACATTCTTTGTAATGAAGAAGTACCTGCTAGTCGTGTTGTTCTTTATGTACCACACTGATAAAGTGTTGTTACAATGTTATTTTAATCTATTTTTGGTATCTTGTTCTTGACCTTCACCCTTAAATTCCACTTCTCATTCCAAAATCACAGGCTCTGCAACATTTGACATAGCAGTTTGGGATATCTTCTTATCGAGCTTTACATACAGAGGTAAAAAAGAAAACCAAACAGATTGCAGGTGATACTTTTTTTTTTTTACTGAATTAATTTAACATTTTTTTTTACTAGCTTTCATAAATTATCCTCCTTAATCAGGACAGTACAAATATTCACAATACACTAGTCTGATAAAAGAGATTATAGCTCTCAAAAGCTAGTCAAAACTGTATTTATTCCAATAAAGAGATTATATCTATAACATTGACTCCCAGCATTTACATTTCTTTTAGCGATAATAATGAAAATGCAACATGCAGTGGGTTTTATTTATATCTTTAAAGTAAAAGGCTCAAAAACTGATTCCATGACACATTTTAAATGAACTCTTTGAGTGTGGGGTCATCCTCAAAAATGCATAGGTAAACTGACATTACCTTACATTGCATATCCAACTGTTTAATAACCCAGTCATATTTGGAAAATCCCTTTGGGACATTATTTAATCCTCTTTGAAAACCATGCCAATAATGCTTCCTGTTGAAGCATGACTTACAAAAGACTGATAGTGATAGGCAGTATCTCCTGGTATATATTTATTCCCAATAAAATTATCATTTAAAAAAAAAAAAAAAAAAACAAGACTAGAGACCAATATAGTAAAACAAAATGGATATTGAAAGCTGAACATCTAGATAAGTTAGTAGTGCCAATTAGCTGGATAAGTCTTATCTGGCTAATTTAGACCAGACATAGAGCAGGTTTAACTATCCGGTCTGAATATTGGTACTTATCTGACTAAGTTAACCGGATGAGTAGCACCTCCCCATTATGCCCACATCATATCTGGCTATCTACTTAGCAGGATAAGTACTTATATGGCTAAGTGGCAACCTCTGATCACAGCAGGTTATTCAACAACCACCACTTAGCCAGATATGTTCTTACTTATCCGGCTAAGTAGCGCCAAATATCGGCCTCAGTGTATATTAAAGTTATATTAAACACTCTAATGCAATATCTAATATGGTATATTATCTGTTAGCTTCCTAAATTCTGGTATATAGTGTGTTACAGCCAACTTCATGCAGTTCATTTCATTTACTGATATCAATTTCTTTTCAGATAAAAATTGCTTAAAGTGATGTACAAGAACACAAAATTACAACATATTACATAAAATATACATAACATACAACAAACAGATAATGCATTTGTTGAAGTAGCAGTCAAGCTGATATGTACTTTAAGATGAATTTTAAATGTGTTACGCATGCAAAAATGAGTATATACATGCATAAGTAGCCACAAAGTGTATATTCCTTTTTTTTTTTTTTTTTTTTTATAAAAGCTGCAATTACACACATATATTAATTTTTGTGTGCGGATATACGCATGTAAAAAAAGGGGTGGTCTAGGGTGCTCTGGAATGGGGGCCAATATGTGCGAATGTAAGTTGCTACTTTAAGACACATACATGCATACCTTTTCCAAATTACCTGCGCATTTTTATATCTGATAATTATCTGGCATAAGTGATAATAAACATGTTTATTTTGAAGTACTGACTGGGGGTCAGATCTGGAGTACAAGCTGAAGAACTAGGAGAGTCTTGATGGCCTGGAGAAGAACTGGGCAAACTGGTGAACTACTTGATAAAACTGGTAATTTCTGTGATGCACATTATAAAATTGGCCGAGTTGTGCAAATCAGGACTTGCGCGAGTAAGTCCTCGTTTACTTTCATTTGTAAAATATGCACGTATATATTTAAAATAGGTGGGTAAAGTACACTGATTCAATGCATTAAAATACCTGGTTTAAATGTATTATATGAATTGCATGTAGGCCTATATAAGCACACATGCTGTGTAGCAAACATGTTTAATATATAATATTCGCATATGTCAAATGTGCATGTTAGAAAATACTACAGTAAACTGGTGCACGGCCATATGTGCGCATATATGGCCACATGCGCGCATGTTTCAAAGCTAGCCAAATCTCTGACATCAGGTGCTTAATTATCAAAAATAGTCTCACAAAAGTAAGTGGCTCTGAAAAAATTAAGTATGTAAAGATAGAAGCTCCCTCTTTCTAAAGTGTCCAAAACTTCTTGTCAGACGACTGAGAATTCCGATATGACTATTTTGATCTCTGGGTAGGCACTCTCAGGTTTCACCAAGTCTGCTAACTTGGATGTGATGTCACTGGTATCAGTGTCAGTGAAAGGATGCTGAAGGGAAATGGCAATGAGTTTGACATGTGCAGTCACTGAATTGTCTTTCAGTAATCTGCAATTTGTTTCAGCTTGTTCATCTGACGTTCGCTACTGAAGGGTGCATTTTCTTCATGCTTTTTCTCTAGGCCTTGAAAGTGAGTGAGAACGTCCTTCTTGATTTGAGCATTCCATAGTTTCAGCTGGATTCTGAATGCATTAGCTGATCCAACAAGTTATGTTAGAGCTGTGTGTTTCTGTGGAAGTTCAAGGTTCATGGTATTCAGGTGAGAAGTGAGACCAGAAAGAAATACCAAATCAGTGAGCCACTGATCACTGAGCTATTGGTAATGTTTATTTCTTTCTACCAAAAACGTTTTTATTTCTGGAAGGAGTTCCTGGAAACTTTCCAATATATTTTTCCCTTGCTGAGCTGCTGCACTTTGAAATACAAAATAAGGTCACTGTACTGCACATCAAGTTTAGACAGGAGTGTCTTGAACAGCCTGTGTTGCAGTGCTATAGCCCAAAGTAAATTGATAATCTTCACAACTGTTTGCTGTTTTGGTGTGATTTTATATTGTTTTATATAACAGCTGTTTTCGTCAACGAAGCAGGACATAAAACCCAATAAATAAACCACATCCATGATATAATTGAGCACTTATGCCCACAGGGGTAGGTTTTCAAAGCAGCGAGCGCACATCCATGTGCGCGAGGTTCCCAGCGAGTGCACATAGATGTGCTGATTTTATAACTTGCATGTTGGCGTGCGCATATTATAAAATCGAATGGTCGCGTGCACATGCACGCCGGATTTTAAAATCCGTGCACACACATGTGCAGGCAGCGCAAGCAGCACGGCAAATTTTTGTAAAATATGCGTGCAATGCAATCGGCCTTCCCCAGTTCCCTCCCAGTCTTCCCCAGAACAGCAGCTAATGGCCACTGTCCTGGCCGACCTCCGTCCCACCCCACTCCTCCCAGCCCAGACCATGCCTTCAGCCCACCCCTTTTTCAGGGCCCAGCACTTGTGTGCGTCCTGGGATTTTTCTTGTGGCCGGGCCCATATAGTCATGCCACCTACAGTAGATTTGATCTGCAGAGCTCCTGAAATGGTCTCCACATTGGCATTTGAGGTTCCTGTTGGTGAGTGAGGGTCTATGTCACCCTATAGCCAGAGTTGGCAGGCAGGGAAAGAGGAAGAGCGAAGAAGTGAAAACCTATCAGTAGCTGAACAACTGAATGAATATGTTAGCCTTTGTCTTTACTGAGGAGGATGTTGGAATTATACTTATGCCTGAAACATTATTTAATGGTGATGATTCTGAACAACTAAATAAAATCTCTGCTATAATGGAGGATGTATTTGATACAATTTACAAACTAAAAAGTGACAAATCACCAGAACCAGATGGCATCCATCCCAGAATCTTAAAAGAACTCAAACATGAAACTGCAAACTGTTATTAGTAATCTATAACCTATCATGTTAAACTGCCATAATACCTGAAGACTGAAGGGTGGCCAATGTAATTCCAATTTTATAAAGGGCTCCAGGAGTCATCTGGGAAACTATAATCCAGAGAGCCTGATGACAAAACTGGGCTAAATTGTAGAATCTATTCTTAAAAACAAAATTACATATAGACAGATACGACTTAATTCAGAAGAGTTGACATAGATTTAGCAAAAGGAAGTCTTGCTTTACCAATCCTATATATGTTTTTGAAAGCAGAAATAAACATTAGATAAAAGTGAGTCAGTTGTATTTGGATTTTTGGAAGGTATTTGACAGTCCCCTAATGAGAGACTCCTCAGAAAATTAAAAAGTCATGGGATAGGAGGCAGTATCCCACTGTGGATTGGTAATTGGTTAAAAGATAGATGCAGAATGACAGAATGTTCAGTTTCCCAAATGGGGAAAAGTTATTAGTGGAAAATCACAGGGATTAATATTGGGATTGATGTTCATTCATAAATGATCTGGAAAAGGGGACGACCAGTAAGATGATCAAATTTGCAGATATAAAATTATTCAAAGTTGTTAAAACAGCAGCGATTGTAAGGAACTCCAGAAGGACCTTGTTGGTTTAGGAGACTAGGCTTCTGAATGGCCAGATGAAATTTAATGTGAAAAAGTGCAAAGTGATGTACATAGGGGAAAATAATACCAACTACAAGTACTTAATGCTGGGCTCGGTATTGGGAGTTACAAACCAGGGAAAAGGTCTTAGAGTCCTTGCAGACAATACATCAGAATCCTCATCTCAGTATGAGGCAGCAGTCAGAAAAAGCAAATAGAAATGATTGAAAAGGAATAGAGAATAAAATGGAGGATTTCATATTGCCTCTTTAATGATCCATGCTGCGACTGCATCTTGAGTATTGTGTGTAGTTCTGGTCAATTTATCTAAAAAAAAAAGATATACCTCAGCTGGAAAAGGTGAAGAGGAGGGCAATAAAAATGATAATGGGGATGGAATAGCTTCCCTATGATGAGAGGCTATGCAGGTTAGCAAGAAGCACATTTAAAACTAATCAAAGAAAATAATTTTTCACTCAATGCACAATAAAACTCTGGAATTTGTTGCCAGAGGATGTGGTTAGTGCAGTTACTGTAGCTGGGTTTAAAAAAGGTTTGGATAAGTTCTTGGAGGAGAAGTCCATTAACTGCTAATAATCAAGTTGACTTAGGGAATGGCCTCTGCTATTACTAGCATCAGTAGCTTGGGATCTACTTAGTATTTGGGTACTTGTGGCCTGGATTGGTCACTGTTGGAAACAGGATGCTGGGCTTGATGGACCCTTGGTCTGACCCAGTATGGCATCTTCTTATGTTCTTATCAATTTTCAAAAGCCCATTTATGCGCAAAAAGTCCATTTAAATACGTAAATCCTTTTGAAAATTACCTCTTTTGAGCAGACTGACCTGTCACAGGTAAAATCTCCATTGGTGGGGGAAAAGGGATTTGGTGTGCTCCTAAATCCTCAAACACGTTCCCCAGGGCCCCTGGACAGTGACCTGCTAGTAAGGGGGGAGCCTGCAGCTAGGCTCCTTGTGCTTAGTCAAGCTCTGGAGGAGGTTGGTTGAAGTGTACCCTTCTTCTTTGTAGCCCATTCAGGCCAAACAGCTAATTTTTTCAAAGATGGAGAAAAAAAGAGTAGCAACTGGCAGTCAAAGGGCTGACAAGGTGGCTGGAGATAGAAAAAACAAGTGCTCTGTAGACTAACAGGGAGAGATATGTATTCTCCCCAGCAGGAAGAGTTGAAAGCTACGAAAGTGTCTCCAGTCTCATCCCAACAGGTAGCACTGTAAAATGTAAGCAGAATACAGATTATGCTTGGATATCTTAATGTGCAGGCAATGAACTCACAGAAAAAAAAAAAAAAGAAAAGGTAGGATACAGGTTAAGAACATAAGAACTGCTATGCTGGATTAGACCAAGGTCCATCAAGTCCAGGTTGCATGTACCTGGCAGATCCTATAAAATAAATCTAATTCCCGTTACTCATTCACAAGGATAGCAGTAGCTTTCTTTAGTCTACCAAAACTTATTTAAATCAGATTATGCTAGTTGCTTTGATCATGTCCTTTGGCAAACAGATTCCATAGCTTGATAATGCGCTGACTTTCTACAATTTGTTTTAAATTTGTTGGTTGTTAGTTGACTGGAGTGCTCCCTTATTTTAGTATTATTTGAAAATTGCACCCTACTCATAATTTTATAAACTTCTATCATGTCCCAGCTTTGTTATCTCTTTCCCAAGCTGACGAGCCTTAGTCTGCAAGGAATTCATCATAGAAGATAGGGTCCATCCTTTTTATCATTTTTGTTCTGCTATGTCTTTTTTGAGATGGGGCAACCAGAACTGCACACAATACTCAATATGCAGTCACACCATAGAGCGATACAGAGGCAATATTACAATTTTGCATTTTATTTTCCATCCCTTTTTGGATTATTCCTAACATTCTACTTGTTTTCTTAACCGCTGTCACGCATTGAGCTGAGGATTTATATACTGCCAACAAGGACTCTAAGGTCTTTTTCCTGGATGGTGACTTCAATTATAGAACCCAATATCACATACCTGTCATTGGGTTATTTTTCCCTATGTGCATCACTTTGCACTTTTCTACCTTAAATTTCCTCTTCCATTCAGTTGCCCAGTCTCCTAGCCCCACAAACTGCTGTTTTAACAAATCTGAATAATTTAGTGTCATCTGCAAATCTGATCACCTCACTCATCGTTCCCTTTCCCAGATCATTGATGAATATGCTAAACAGCACAGGTCCCAGCACTGATCCCTGTGGTATTCCATTAACAACTTTTTCCCATTTGGAAAACTAACAATTTAGTCCAATTATCTGTTTCCAGCCTTTTCATCAGTTACCAGTCCACAATAGAACACTGACTTTGTAATTTCCTCAGTAATCTCTCATGGAAGACTTTGTCAAATGCCTTCTGATAGTCTAAATACACTATACCAACTATAAAGCCTTTATCTACATGTTTATTTACACTTTAATCCAAAAGACTGGTAAGGGAAGACTTCCCCTTGCTAAAGCATGGTTGCCTCTTTCCATTAAGTCATGTCTCTCTATATGGCCATTGAATTTGTTTTTAAGGATTGCTTCTACCAATTAGCCCGGCACTGTCAACAGGCTGATCGGTCTTTGTTTCCTGGATCACCATAGGAGCCCATTTTAAAAATTGGCATTAGATTTCAGGATTTCAGATTTCATGAATGGTGGCCATTTTCAATGAAAGGTTACAGGGTTGATACTATCTGGACCCGGTAATTTGTTACTCTTTAATTTGTCAATCTGAACTATTACATCCTCTATTGTCACAGATATTTGTCTTAGTTGCTCAGAATCTCCACCATTAAAGAATATTTCAGGTTTGGATGTGTTCCCAACATTCTCCTCCATAAAAACCAAGGCAAAGAATTCATGCAGTTTTTCTACCTCCTTGTCTTCCCTGAGCACCCCTTTTGCCTCCTTGGTCATCTAGTGGCCCAACCAGCTTTTTACAGGCTTTTTGCTTCAAATATACTTCAAAAAAGATTTTAGTAGTTTTTGCCTCACTAGCAAGCTTTTTCTCAAAATCTCTCTTAATTTGTCTAACTACTGTTACATGTAACTTGCCAATTCTTAAGCTCTTGCCTATTTTTATCATTTGGGTCTGCTTTCCATTTTTTAAATATGCCCTTTTAGCTTTAAATGCTTCCTTTACCTCACCATTAAACCATGCTGGAAGTCTTTTAGTCTTCCTTCAATCTTTTTTAATGCATGGAATACATTTTATCTGGGCTTCCAAAATGGTATTTTTAAATAATGTCCACACCAGATGCAAACTTTTAACTTTTGCAACAATCCCTTTTGGGGTTTTTTCTAAATAATTTCCTCATTCTATCATAGTCTCCTATTTTAAAGTGATATGCTACTATAGTAGTTTTAATTAATATCCTCCCTCTAGTGATGTCAAATTTGATTGCATTATGATCGCTATTGCTTAGCAGCCCCAACTACAGTAACCTCTCATACCAGGCTGTGCATTCCATTGAGGACTATTAGCTGTGCCTCTTGTCAGTTCTAAGACCAGCTGCTCCATGAAGCAGTCATTTATGGCATCTAGAAACTTAATCTGAGACACAATCTTTTTCTTCATTTTGGCCAAATTGCTGGTCGTATACATCCTCTACTATACTTTTACCTGTTATGCATAGATTTTGTATCCATAGGGAGTCCACACTGCATTTTGTCTCCTGCAGGA
Organism: Rhinatrema bivittatum; assembly: GCF_901001135.1. Classification (NCBI taxonomy): domain Eukaryota; kingdom Metazoa; phylum Chordata; class Amphibia; order Gymnophiona; family Rhinatrematidae; genus Rhinatrema; species Rhinatrema bivittatum. Next base: position 111,894,950 of record NC_042615.1, on the reverse strand, counting down.
TTTTTATCATGTGCAGAATTTTTATCAGGCTTGACTCTATGCCATCTTTTTCATACAGTGCTACTCCTTCACCACTATGATCTGCCCTGTCACATTGATATAATTTATACCCTGGTATTACAGTGTCCCACTGGTTATTCTCCTTCTATTACTTCTCTAAAATGCCTATAACATTTGTATCCTGATATAATGCCATACATTCTAATTTAATAATCTTACTGTCCTTACTGTTCAAACAATTGGCTTTTGCACACAGACATTTTAAAGTATGTTTTATTTGTATTTTCATTTCTTACAATATTTACAATCTGCTTGTTAGCAAATGGAACAGGCAGTTTATAGTCATTCATATCTGGGTGCTCTTTGCTTACGTCCATCTCAGCTACTTCAGTCTTAAACACAACCTCTCTACTAGGATATTCTAACTTCCCTTTCTTGCACGTATCTTTTGATGATAGATCTCTTCAAACCATGTGACTGCTGGCTTTCTCCCACGATCTAATTTTAAAGCTGCTCTATCTTTTTTTTAAATGTTAGTGTCAGCAGCCTGGTCCCACTCTGGTTAAGGTGGAGTCCATCACATCAGAATAGGATTCCCCTTCTCCAGAATGCTCCCCAGTTGTTAACAAATCTAAACCCCTCTTTTCTGCACCATCAGCTCTGCACAATCATCTCATCTATAAGGTATACCATACTGGGTCAGACCAAGGGTCCATCAAGTCCAATATCCTGTTTCCACAGTGGCCATTCCAAATCACAAGTATTTGGCAAGTACCCAAATACAGGAGGCAAGCCAAAGAAGAAGGTCGAGAACAAATCCACACTCGGTATATAATCACACAACAAAAGATGAGTGTAGAGAGGATGAACCAGTCCCCACAAGTTCACAGTCCCCTGCATCTCCACTCAAAAGAAACTCCCAAGTCCGAGCCGATGAGTTGTGGATTTATTCTCTGCCCTCTTCCCTGGCCTGCCTCCTATACCTGGGCACCCGCCAGTACAGCTGTTACTCTCTGCAGCTGCATCAACTCAGACCTAGGAGCTTCTCCTGAACAAAAATGCAAAAGACCACGAACCTGCAAGGCTACTTCACTCTCTCCCCACTCATCTTTTGTTGTGGATGTACCCAAATATTAAATAGATCCCAAGCTACTAATCCTTATTGATTAATAGCAGTTTATGGACTTCTCCTTTATAAACCTTTTTTAAACCCAGTTACACTAACTGCTGTAACCACATCCCCTGGCAATGAAGTCCAGAATGTAACTATGTGCTGAGGGAAAAAGAATGTTCTTCGATTTGTTTTCAATTAGCTACTTGCTAACTTCATGGAGTGCCCCATAGTCCTTCTATTATCTGAGAGAGTAAATAACCGATTTACATTAACTTGTTCAAGTCCTTTCATGATTTTTTAGACTTCTATCATATCCCCCTCAGCTGTCTCTTCTCCAAACTGAACAACCCTAACCTCTTTAACCTTTCCTCACAGTGGACTTATTCCATGCCCTTTGTCATTTTTGTTGTCCTTCTGTGTTCCCCGCTCACATCATTATTAGAGGGCATGCTATCTCCTATCAGGCGAGAAGAGTACTTACTTAGTATATTCTTCTTATTATAGAATATGTGCTCACTGCTCACATTATCATTACTGTTATTGCAAGGCTTCTTGTGAGAAGAATATTTATTATATGCTCCCTGCTCACATTAGCATTAGTTATTATTACATGGCATGCTAGCTCCTATCAGGAGAGAAGAATATTTATTATTATTATTGTCGCGCCTCTCCCTGCCCCCGCCATGACGTCATAGGGTGTGCCGGCAATCCCTGTCTCTCGCCTACCGTTACCGGTTTCTTTTACTTTCGCCGGGCCACATCCCGCAGGCATCGGTGCAAGCACCGCTCTAAAGAAGCCACCGACACCCGTTCTTCTGTCTCCTACTCCTGCTGCCGGGCTCAGGCCGAGTGAGACTTTGGAGCTCAACCTAACTCTGGGGACCTGCGCATGGAATGAGGAGCATTTCTGAGAATGCAACCCTCGAGGTTCTGGATTTCAGCTTCCTACCTAAAGAGCCTAAATTTATCCTCCATCTCCCATGTGGTACCCGACATGTACCACGACAGCCAGCTCCTCCCCAGCACTCTCTAAAATCTTATCTAGGTAGCATATGAGGTCTGCTGCCATCATACCAAGCAGGCAAGTTACCAAGTGACCGTCATGCCCTCCAGCCATCCAGGTATCTACATTCCTAATGATCAAGTCACCCACTACAAAGGCTGCCCTAAATCTTTCCTCCTAGGCACCCAACCCTGGAGACAAATCCTTGGTGCATAAATGAAGGGGAGGTCCTAGCTACATGATCACATCCTGCCACACCAAGGTAATGGTCTCTTGCCAGGTGACCTTGCTCCTCCAGAGCAGTACAAGGGGCTGCTTGAATGGAGCTGAGGCCACTCTATGTCCCTGAAGGTCTTCTCTTTATACCTCTCTGTCTGCCTCAGATCTTTCAGGTCTGCCACTCTGACCTTCACAGAGCAGACTAATTCTCCGAGAAGCTCTCTGCACCAAGTCCATACATATAACCTCTCATCAACAGATAGATAATCATACTTGTGGTATTCAGTGCAAAAGACTGGATAACCCCAACTCACTGCTGGACTTCTGTCTGCATCTTAATTTTATTGTTGCTTATTAAGAAATTGGTGTCTCTTAATTTAAGGGTTTTTTTTTAATTTGACTAGGGTTTTTTAATTATTTGGTGTCTTTTTAATCTAAGATTTTTAAATTGATAACTACATGACTTATGTTAGTTTGTGAATGACCAGCAACACTAAAGTTAGTCAATCACTAAAATCAAGGTTAATTATATGTTATTCTACTTCACTAATTGACTCTTATTTTGAAGATTTACTTCCTAACTAGAGGGTGTAGTCTATTTAACAAAAAAAAGGAACTGGACTGGGTGAGAGATGGAGGGGGGGGGGGGGGGTGTGGATGGGAACCAAACTAGTCACTAGTTGCCCAAAACACAGTATTCTCACCTTTTTCAGATCAAGTAAGTGACCTTTGCAAACTCATAATTCTTTATTTTTATTATTATTGACAATTTTTATTGAGAATAATAGATAACTGAACATACAATAAACATCAGCATTCAGATACAGCCATAATATAATCTAAAAGAACATCACAAACTGCAATACTAACATGATCCAAAAGCCCTGTCCAAGACTCTCTTCCCTTCCAGTTAGTCCTTCTGCCCCCCAGCACCCCCTTCCCCTTCCCTCGACTCAATCCCAGAAAGCATAATAAAACAGGTGTTTCTCTCTCTTAGTCTCACTGAAATACAAGATGAATCAGATAATGCCAATGTATTCTGGCCCTAGCCTCATCGCCCAATTCGGGTCCATGCCCTTCAAAAGTGACAAGAGTATCGGTCACTACACACCCTCGTCCATCAACCTAGGTGTTTCCCCATCACTGTCCAAGTTCTATGGAACTTGGGTAAGGTATCGCATCATATAGCTGTCAGTTTTTCCATATACTGAATTTGTCTCAATTTATTAAGAAGCTGAGTTGTGCTGGGAGTATCAGATTTCCACTGGGCGGCTACCAGCTAGCGGGCCGCAGTCGTAATAAAGGTAAACAACGCCTGCCTCTCGACAGCCAGTTCCGGGTAGGGGAGCCCTGTTAGCCAAACTTCCATCTGTAAGGGGATCTGCACTCCCAGAATTCTCGCAGTAAGCCTTTGGCATTCCTCCCAATAGGATCTAATTTTAGGACATTGCCACCACATATGTATGAAGGTGCCAATTTGAGAACACTGTCTCCAGCAGAGAGGGGAGCCCTTGGGAAGCCAATACACTAACCTAGCAGGGGAGTAATGCCACCAGTACAATAGTTTATATTGATTCTCCAACATTGTCGCTGACATAGAAAACTTCCCTAACGCCCGAAAGCACTCCCCCCATTGTTCCCTCTCCTACCGGATCCCCAAATCCTTTTCCCATGCCACCAGATGAGTTGCTGTTGCCTTCTTGCCCGAGATTAGCAGTTGATATACTTTAGATATATGAACTATTTTGTAATTTACCCGCTAGAATACAATATCCCTCAAAGATTGAACGCCTTTGTTGCAGGTCCCGTTGAGTTCCTCTTGTATACACAAAGTGCCATACTTGGGCATACGCTAAAAAGTCCTCATTTGGTAATCCAAAGATTTTCTGTAACTCTACAAATGGGACAATCCCATTAGACGACAGCTGCCCTAAACTTGCCAATCCACGATCCTCCCACCTACGAAAAGTGGTGTTCCTCAGTCCCGTAGAAAATTCCCTTAAGTACCTATTGGGAGATAGTGCAGAGTACACTTTTGGGCCTACAAGAATGGACTTCCATCTCTTCCATATAGTAAGTGTGGTCTTCAATCCCGGGAGAAGTCGATCAAATTCTCAATACAAATTCCCAATACATAGCGTGAAGTGGAACCCCTCCCGCCAACTCCTGTTCAATTACTACCCATTATTTAGTGGAACCTATATCATGACTGTCTATGATATTTTTGAGTTGGAAAGCCACATAATAATGCAGTAGAGATGGTAACCCTAGCCCTCCCTCTCGCCTAGACCTAAACAGAACCTGCCTGGAGACCTGTAGGGGCCATCTGCGCCAGATAAAGGAGAACAACTTGCATTGTAGAGGCTGTAACTCATGGTGCGGGAGCAAGCAAGGTAATACCTGAAATAGGCATTCAATTTTTGGCATCAGGTTCATTTTAATTGCTGAAATCCTACCAAACCATGAGAACTGCATCCTCTCCCACTTTTCGAGGTTCCCAAACAGCGACCGTATTAGAAGCCGATAATTCTGTAGCACTAAAAAATCAAATTCCAGACCCAAATTCACTCCTAAATACCAAATGGGGCCCATTGTCCAACATAATGGGAACTCCCATTTGCCCTCTCTCAGCAGATTTTCAGGGAAATTTACTGGGCGAATCTTTGATTTGTCCAGGTTAATCCATAGGCCCGACAGATTTCCAAATTGTTCTAGGTTTGCCAACACCACTGACAGCAAGACCATAGGTTTTGATAGCGAGAAAATGATGTCATCAGCATATAGTGAAATCTTATATTGCTGGTGTCCGCCTATATCCCCATGCACATCCTCTGCTTGCCGTATTACCATTGCCAGAGGTTCCAGGCTAATGGCAAACAATAGTGGCGACAAAGGACAGCCCTGTCTGGTCCCCCTGCGAGTCTGAAAATTTGCCATATAGCTATGGTTAATCTTTAAGCATGCTAGATGGTCCCTTTAAAGCTCCACCACCCAAATTGAGAAAGTGCCACCTAAGCCCACCTTGTCCAATCCTGCAAACAGGCCAATAGACATGGTCAAAGGCCTTTTCCGCATCTATAGTCAAAAAGGCTGCTGGCTCGCCTTTAGTTTTAGCAATATGAATCAGGTTAATTAATCTCCTAATATTATCAGCCGTCGTCCTGCCTGGCTTTAACTCTGTTTGGTCAACATGAATAAGCCTACCTATCACTCCACGTAGTCGGAAAGCCAGAATTTTAGCCAAAATTTTCAGGTCAATATTTATGAGTGAGGTGGGCCTATAGGAGGCACAACTCATGGGGTCTTTCCCCGGCTTGGGCAGTATAGTAATTCCTGCTACATTCCCAAATGGTAGGAGTTGCCCCCCTCCCTGATCTTATTAAACATAGTCATCAGTGGGCCCCGCAGTACGGCTCTATATAAAACAGGGGGGTAAATCCATTAAGGCCGGGGGATTTCCCAGATTTTAAATCTTTTATGACCCTGTCCACCTCCAATTCCGATATCGGTTTCCCCATCTGAAATTGGTCCGCTTCTGGCACTGTGGGCATATCTACCTCAGCTAAATAGGAGGAAATGTCATCCCGAGATGTTTCGGTCTCAGGGGTATATAGTCCCTCGTAGTATCGGTGAAAACGGGTCCGGATGACTTCAGGATCTGTTAGCATTTCTCCCGAGGGTGTCTTAATACGGTATATCAACTCCTTCGCCCTCTTGGATTGCAACTTCCTGGCTAACAGCCTTCTGCTTTTGTCACCAAATTCATAATATTGTTGTTTTAGTATGTCCAATTTGAATGCTATTTCTTCAGCATCTAATGCAGCAATCTCCTCCCTTTTTTTAGTTATCTGCCGGATTGGAATTGACCCTGGGTTTTGCTTATGTCGATGTTCCAACCCACCCAATTCGATCATTAGAGCCTCTCTTCGAGCCCACTTCTGTCTTTTGAGGTGCGAACCTAAACTAATTAGATGCCCCCGGATTACTGCCTTCATGCCCTCCCAGACTGAAATTGGTGACACCTCTTCCCCTTCATTTAGGATAAAGTATTCCTCTAGAACTTCCCCTAAACAGTCCTGATAGCCTGTCACCTTCAACAAGGAATCATTTAATCTCCAGTACTTTCTGCCTATCTCATTATGGGACTGAGACAACGTCCAACATATTGGGGCATGGTCTGACCAGGTTATTCGCTCAATATCTGTTACATCCATATGAGCGATTAAGTCTTTAGTGATTAAGAAATAATAAATTCTGGTTTAAGAGTCGTGAGGGTGAGAATAGAAAGAATAATTTCTACTGTGTGGGTATTGAGGGCACCATATATCTACTAGTTGTCGAGACTTAATTAGTCGTTTCAGCGCCTGTCGTGCTTTCCCTTTCCCTCTTAAGACTCATGCAGAGGTATCAACTGCGGGTGTTATGGCAACATTAAAGTCCCCAGCAATAACTATGCTGGTGCCAGTATACTCTGATACCCATTGATTTACCTCCCCCAGAGTCTCAGCTTGCATGGACTGATGATAATCAATGCTTACCAACACCAGCTGCCTATTTTGTATCATCACTCGCAGTATTAAATAACACCCAGAGGGGTCCCAATATTTATCTTGCACCTGAACCACAAGGTTCTGGGCAAAAAATATCCCCACTCCACTGTATCGTCTCTGGCAAAAAATTGTAGAGGATAGTTTTTAGAAGCTAAAAGACGCTCATCCCTGCATCTGAGGTGAGTCTCCTGGACAAATGCCATGGTTGCTTGCAATCTGATAAGTTATTTAAATAGCATTTGCCTCTTAAAAGGGGAATTGAGCCCTTTTACATTTACCGAGATGCATTTAATGTCAGCCATCTATCAAGTGGGCTTCACCCCATCCCATTCCCTTAATAAAATCCTTGAAGCGTTTACCTCCTTCACATTAACATTCTCAGCAGACATTACCCACTTTTTTGTACCCACTACTAATCCTTTCCCCTTTCCCTCTATTCTCCCTTCCCCCCCTCCCTCACCCCATCCCTTCCCCGCTGCCTTTGCAAACTCACAATTCTAATACTTACAAATATTAACCTATAGTATTATTCCAAAGTCTATTATCCTCAAACACACACAATTCTTAAATCTTGCAAACAATACTAGCCTTAAAAACTAACACACAATATAGTCAGTAATAGTTTAACCCTTTAAGAAAATACAAATTTCAAGATTTAAGCATTCTTTCTCAGCAAGTCCAGCTTACCACCAGCAGATAGATGAAGGTTCTGCAGTCAGCATGATACCCACTGCTCTTCTCTACCATGAAAGAAGTGTCTGTATAGTAAGGCAGCATGTCCATAAATTATATTTTCTGAGCCTGAATGAAGTGATGACATTTCTTCCTGTCCCAGAATGTTATGCTATCCATAACTGCACCCTGAATTGAACTACTGTTGATGAAAGATGCGTTAAATTCATACATTTGCTCCAGTTATATTTGCTCCAAATATAGTTACTCAGTTATGGGTAATTACAATAAGATATCCACAAGTTTTACATCAACAGAAAGCCCCTCTTGTGCTGAAAACAATTTGATGTATGGTTTGCGTAGGATGAAGGAAGAATGTGGCATTGTGATTTTATCATTTTATTGCACTATATCTCTATTTATCAGTAGAAATTGTTGATTTAAGAGTTTTCCACAATTTATAAATTAAACCCCTAGGGAAAAAGTCTTGGAAGGAGGGAAGATTGGAGGAGTATTGAGAGAAGTAATGAGTGTTGACCTGCTTTTTGAGGTATTCTCCATTTTTTGTATTTTCAGTGGCAAGCCCATTTGTCTTTACATACAGACAACAGTGAGCCTGTTCCTTTGCTTTTTTCTACTATATTTCATGGTGGGAACGTTTTCCCTTTTTCTCCAAAGGGGAAGAAAGCTCAAATCAGAGCTTGTCTCAAAGGAGGAGAAATGGTTTTTTGATAAACCTTTAAGACCGAGGATTTCTAGTGGCATAATAGAATTTTACATAGAGGGCTGCTGGCTTGCCTTATGTTTTCTTAGTGCTGGAAACTTAACTCCTAGTTCAAGCTGGAGTAACGTTTCCAGGGCTAATGTTAGTCTGTGGGTGGACGCTGGAGTTCAGGTGTCAGAACCTGCAGTCTGCATTTTATATACAGAAAACATGAATAAAGCATGTTTTCCAAACATAAAACATGAACTATGTGCAAAAAAATTTGTTTTCTGAGCAGAAATGTTTGTGCATATAAATCATTTTATGCATGGAAAACATGATTTGTGCACATAAACAATTGTTTGCTGTGCACTATTGGCCCGATTTTTAATGGCCCGCGCACATAAAATACAGGAGTTATGTTAGGGTAGGGGGTAGGACGTTCCCTCCCAGTCAGCTCCTTAATTGGAACAGACTGGGAGGAACTAGGGAAGCCGATCGATGCGTCGCCGTGCGATTTTGGCCTATGTCTACCCCCCCCCCCCCTTGCGGGCGTTCTTTTTTAAAATCTACCCCTCAGTCTTTTCTTTGCGCAGATTTTCTGGTTTTTGCACTTTTTTTTTTTTTAACTCTCGCTATATTAACTTAATAGTAACTTACTGTATCATAAGTTAAAAAAAATAGCCTATATTTTAGGAAACTGTGCACTGAATTTCAGCATACAGTTTTAACACTTAGCGTTTTACAGGGGCCTCTTTGTTGTCTAATCCTCGTACCAGTGTGATCAAGCTTGGGATGGCATATGTGTGACTGAGAATTCCTATTTCAGATCTAATCATGAACAGTGAATAAAAAGCACTCATTTCAATTCACATGCTAAACACTTCTTTAGACCTCACTGTAATCAATTAGTATAAAAGATGCATGCAAAAAAAAAATTTCTGCAGTCAACCACAGCAGAATCAAGTGGGGTGGCTAGAGCTGCTAAACTGTGTAAGAGGCGAGATAGGAGGGAGGGCTACTTAAGTAGCTGCACAAAAGACGGCTTGCAAAATCTCTCCCTCCCACTGCAGGGATTAAGGAAACTAATTTGCTATGGAGATTTGTAATACATATCATGATCAAGTCAAGGGTAAATATATAAGGTTCAGAGTTTGTCCCTGTTTGATCCCTTGTTAATATTTTTAGAACCAGCAGGAGCCCTCACGATGAGTATGTTTCTTCTTTCAGCAATTATCACACGCTTTGATGATGTATTTTCCATGACTCTCTCACAGGAATATTCAGATTTCTACATAAAAAATGGACAAGTACTGTAATGGAATACTAGATGTCAATAAAAATGATGGCATGCTCTTAAAAATCTAAGAAGTGTCCTGAAAATGGTAACTGCTTCCTGTTCCTTAGGCTAACCAAGGCTGGGGATACTGCAGAGGCAACACTGACAGTCCCTGGGGAAAAGACTTCCATTTATTCAATTCATTCATTCATTGCACAATAGCAACACCTATGTTTCAGTTTCTGAAAATGCAAATTTAACTAGAGCCATAAATGCAATTTTTGAAAGTTTTTTTGTCCACCTCCCATATGCCACGTTCAATATACATTTTCCAGTTCATTAACAGAAATTAAATTCAGCACAGCTAATACATGCACGTGGAAACTAATTTTACTGCACTCTCTTCCAAAACATGTTTGGAAAAATCTCTTAGATGGAAGCATACTTGTAGAGGCCAGCTACCTGGCTCAGGCTGTAATTCTGCATGTTGCAGGGGATCTGCATTCAGATAACCAATCTGTTGGGACCTGTTGAGCCTGGGTGCACCACAGAGGTACTGCACTATGGTAAAGCAGAATATGAATAAACTTGGAACAGATAGGATAGAGAATTTGATGTGAACAAAGGACTTGCCAACAATCACTTCAAAAGGTTACTGAAAAATCATATCCTCATTTGCTAACATCCTATGGTATCAGCAGCTAGCTCCGCTTGATGAGTGACAGCTGAATAAACGAAACTAATGTATATTGGGCAGTACATACATATTACAAATATTTTTTCACATTTCTGTGATTTTCTCCATAGTCTGTAGGTTTTTTATTTGCATCACTTACGTATACAACATGTTTCAAGCATTTTTAATTTAGGTTTTCCCTATGGAGCATACCATTATGTGGGGCACAGTTTCCAAATCATCATCATCATGTCATGTCTTCATACTGATTGGGTACATGCGCTCACTCATTAAAAGTGCTTACATTGTCTAACAGACACCACTGGAGCAGGTGTGGCATTGTTGACTCTTCGACGCAAATGAAATTCATTTTCTGGGTCTGGTCAAGACAGCCCTACTTCTGAAGGTTCGCTCTTGAGCAGCTGCCATCTGTACAGTGATGGTTTAGACCTCATGAAATTACCCATAGTTCTTCTAACCATGGTAGAAGAATCTCATCAGCTGCACATGCTGCTTACACTTGTGCCTTGCATAACTGAAGCCACATGGAGTGGGGTAAAAATGAAGCATTATGGAACATCCTAAAAAACAGCAGATGTTTCTTCCATTTTTACCGGTGTGATCTATAGGCATCCAACTCAAACAGAAGAATTGATCCGAGATCTGATCGAGGACATCCAAAAGGTGGGGAAAAAAGGGAGAAGTGTTGTTGGTTGGAGATTTTAATCTACCGGATATGGATTAGAACATCCCTTCTGCAGAATCTACAAAAAATAGAGAGATAGTGGATGCCCTTCAAGGGGTTCTGCTCAAATGAATGATAATGGAACCCACAAGGAAGGGTGTGATATTTGATCTAATGTCTCTGATGTTCGGGTAAGGGCTCACCTGAACACCAGGGATCATTAGACGGTATGGGTCGATATCGCGAACAGGATACAGAGAAGTCACATAAAGACTCGAATTTTGAATTCCACAACTATGGACTTTGACAAAATGGGGACAAACCTGAGGGAAGAACTAGAAGACTGGGAAAAAATGGATGAGTAGGTCAAATTAAAAGGAGTTATTACAAAGGCAACAAATATATATGATAGGAAAGTAAAGAAGAGTAAGAGGAAAAAGAAACTGATCCAGTTCTCAAAGGATTGGTTGAAAAAAATAAGACAAAAAGAACCGCAAAAAAAAGTATAAAGGATCCCAAAAAAAGGAACACAAGGAAAAATATCTGCTAAAATTGAGGGAGATGAAGAAAGAAATCAGGAAAGCAAAAAGTCAAGGGAAAGAAAGGATTGCCAAAGAGGTAAAGCGAGGTGACAAAACATTTTTCAGACATATCAGAAAAAGAAGGGAGGCCCAAAGTGGTATAGTGAAATTGAAAAGTGATGAGAAGAACTGTGTGGAGAGAGATGAAGAAATAGAGGAAATATTAAATACTTCAGAACATAAGAACATAAGACAATGCCATACTGGGTCAGACCAAGGGTCCATCAAGCCCAGCATCCTGTTTCCAACAGTGGCCAATCCAGGCCATAAGAACCTGGCAAGTACCCAAAAACAAAGTCTATTCCATGTAACCATTGCTAATGGCAGTGGCTATTCTCTAAGTGAACTTAATAGCAGGTAATGGACTTCTCCTCCAAGAACACATCCAGTCCTTTTTTAAACACAGCTATACTAACTGCACTAACCACATTCTCTGGCAACAAATTCCAGAGTTTAATTGTGCGTTGAGTAAAAAAGAACTTTCTTCGATTAGTTTTAAATGTGCCCCATGCTAACTTCATGGAGTGCCCCCTAGTCTTTCTACTATCTGAAAGAGTAAATAACCGATTCACATCTACCCGTTCTAGACCTCTCATGATTTTAAACACCTCTATCATATCCCCCCTCAGTCATCTCTTCTCCAAGCTGAAAAGTCCTAACCTCTTTAGTCTTCCTCATATGGGAGTTGTTCCATTCCCCTTATCATTTTGGTAGCCCTTCTCTGTACCTTCTCCATCGCAGTTAAGTGTTCATTAAAAACGACCCTAGAGAAGGACCATTGCTGGTTGACAAGACCGTAGATGGGGATAAGAAAGGTGAAACTGTTTATAGAGAATGTATGGGAACAATTAGGAAAACTGAATTTAGACAAGTCCATGGGGCCAGATGAGGATCATCCAGGATGCTGAAGGAATTCAGAGATATGCTGACAGGTCCGCTGCATGATCTGTTCAATTGTTCCTTGGAAAAAGGAGAGGAGCCATGTGATTGGAAAAGAGTGGTAGTGGTCTCGCTTCACAAGATTGACAGCAGAGAGGAGGCTGTAAACTTACAGGCTTGTTAGCCTCATCTCTGCGGTGGGAAAATTAATGGAGACTCTGCTGAAGAAAAGAATAGTGAACTATCAACAATCAGGAGAGTTGCTGGACCTGAGGCAACAAGGAATTACCAAGGGAAGTTCCTGTCAGACAAATCTGATTGATTTTTTTGTTTGGGTGACTAAAGAACTGGATCAAGGAAAAGTACTTGATGTGAACTACTTGGATTTCAGCAAAGCTTTTGATACTGTCCCGCATAGGAGGCTTATGAATAAAATGAGAAGCTTGGTAGT